>NC_059267.1:10974958-10987458 GCF_017591435.1 Portunus trituberculatus
TCTCTCTCTCTCTCTCTCTCTCTCTCTCTCTCTCTCTCTCTCTCTCTCTCTCTCTCTCTCTCTCTCTCTCTCTCTCTCTCTCTCTCTCTCTCTCTCTCTCTCTCTCTCTCTCTCTCTCTCTCTCTCTCTCTCTCTCTCTCTCTCTCTCTCTCTCTCTCTCTCTCTCTCTCTCTCTCTCTCTCTCTCTCTCTTTTTTTTTTTTTTTATTTAAACAAAACTTAATACAAAGGAACATGTACCCAAAGGCGCACTGTCGTGTGCTACCTATTCTAAGGGTACTACAATCTATTTCTCTACAATATTTACAAGACTTAAAAATAGATAATATACAAGATGGTCAGCATGTAAATGGAGCACTATTCGTTTCACTTCACTAGCACTATTCACGCACTGCACTACACTGAGTGTCACGTCACAGAGTGTCAGAGGAGTTGGCAGTGTCTGTCTCCACTTAAGTGCCATCAGTTTGACACTGTGTGTTCATCTCCTGGACGTGAGGCACCGCGGCCGTGAACAAGTTCCACATCCTGGAGACGCGTCCTGCGAAGGTGCGTTGATGCTGACACCCGTGGGATCGCGGCACCTCTACGGCGTCACCACCATTGAGCACCGTTCTCGTGCTCCGTGCGGTGACTCTTAGAGGATGACGCAGCCCTGCCAGATGTGGCACTCTTTGCACCTGTGCCTTATGGAACACTACGATCGCCGCCACGTCTCTGCGGTGTTCCAGTGAATCAAGGGGACGCTCAGGCTCTGGGTGAGGTGGTAGTGCAGCATCTACTAGCCGTATGGCGCGGCGTTGGATGCTGTCCAGTCTCCTTCTGTGTGTGGCGGCACAGGACATCCAGGAGAGAGCTGCGTATTCAAGGTGGGGCCGCACCTGTGCCTTGTACAGCAGCAGTCTCCCCTTCCTGTCGAGGAAACTGGCGATCCTTCTGAGAGCGGAGATCCTGTGAGAGGCTTTCTTGGCAATGGTTTTGACATGCCTGTCAAACCTCAGCCCTCGATCCACCTCCACTCCAAGTATCTTGACGTCATCTTGGGTGGGAGCAGCAACGCCAAAGACAACTTTCCTGCCATTGCTGCCATGGCGGCTGGGGACCGAGAGACAACCATTGCTTGTGTCTTCTCCGGCGCGAATGTCACTTGCCATCGAGCACCCCACTCCTTTATCACTCTCTCTCTCTCTCTCTCTCTCTCTCTCTCTCTCTCTCTCTCTCTCTCTCTCTCTCTCTCTCTCTCTCTCTCTCTCTCTCTCTCTCTCTCTCTCTCTCTCTCTCTCTCTCTCTCTCTCTCTCTCTCTCTCTCTCTCTCTCTCTCTCTCTCTCTCTCTCTCTCTCTCTCTCTCTCTCTCTCTCTCTCTCTCTCTCTCTCTCTCTCTCTCTCTCTCTCTCTCTCTCTCTCTCTCTCTCTCTCTCTCTCTCTCTCTCTCTCTCTCTCTCTCTCTCTCTCTCTCTCTCTCTCTCTCTCTCTCTCTCTCTCTCTCTCTCTCTCTCTCTCTCTCTCTCTCTCTCTCTCTCTCTCTCTCTCACGAGTTTTACCTTCCAATTAAAATTTCTTCCTCCTGTTTTAGTGGCTCCAGGAGGAAGAAGAAGAAAGTGAGAAAAGTACCTTCTTAGTGGCGTGGAAAGAGACGAGAGGAAGAAGAAAAGAAAAGAGAGGAGAGGAGAGAAAGATGGAGAGAAAGAGGAGAGAAAGAAATAAATGGAGAAGTAAAGAAGAGAGAGAAGAAGAAAGAGAGAAAGAAAAAACTCTCCATTATGGTAACTATTTTTTCTTCATTTCTTTTCCTTACTTCCATTGTCTCTCCATTTCCTTGACTTAGTCTCTCCATTTCCTTGACTTAGTCTCTCTCTTCCTCTTCTTCCTCTTCCTCCTCTTCCTCCTCTTCTTCCTTCTCGGCCGCAGGAAAAGAAAGGGAGGATGAATTATTTAAGAAGGGGAAGGATGAAGAAGAATGCCTAAAGAAAAGAGGAAAGAAGGAGGAGGAGGAGGAGGAGGAGGAGGAGGAGGAGGAGGAGGAGGAGGAGGAGGAGGAGGAGACATACACAGCAGACTAACGTTCCTCAAAATGTTTACTGGCAAATTTAACGCTCTCTCTCTCTCTCTCTCTCTCTCTCTCTCTCTCTCTCTCTCTCTCTCTCTCTCTCTCTCTCTCTCTCTCTCTCTCTCTCTCTCTCTCTCTCTAACTCTCTCTCTCTAACTTTCATTGTCACAAATACACCACACTGAGTCATATGCATAAATAATGAGAGATAAAAACGTTATGTAACATCGTCTATGGTGGAAGCAGTTGTAGTAGTAGTAGTAGTAGTAGTAGTAGTAGTAGTTGTTGTTAGTGTTGTTGGTGGTGTTATTTATGTTGTCTTCATTATCTTTTTCTTCTTGTTCTTGTTCCTCTTCCTGTCCCTGTTTTGTTCTTCTCCTAGTGGTAGTAACAGTAGTGCTAGTAGCAGTAGTAGTAGTAGTAGTAGTAGTAGTAGTAGTAGTAGTAGTAGTGGTGTAAAGAGGAAGGTTAGAAGAAGGAGGAGGAATGTTATTATTATTATCGTTATTATTATTATTATTATTATTATTAATATCATTATCACTATTATTATTATTATTATTTATATTATTATTATCAGTATTACCATTGTCATTATTACTATCATTATATATGCACAAATGCAAATGCCTACCTGTCCTAAACCTACTTTGCGCTGCTGACTGGACACTCAGGGAAAGGTGCGAACACACTCACTCACGATCAAAGTAAATGATAAATGCTCACTGTACGTTTTACTGAAAGTGGCAAGTATTGTGAACAGTTGCCACGTGCACTATTTCAGACTGATATCTTGTCTGCGATGATGTTCGAGGAGGAGGAGGAGGAGGAGGAGGAGGAGGAGGAGGGTAGAAAGAGGAGGAGTAAGAGGAGAAAGAGGAGGAGGAGGGAAAGAAAGAGAAGGAGGAGAAGGAAAAGGAAAAAAGATGAGAAGGGGAAGAAAGAAGAGAAAGGGAAGAAAGAGGAGGAGAAGGAGGAGGAAGAGGAGGAAAAGGAGAAGGAGGAGGAGGAGGAGGAAGGAGGAGGAGGATAAGAAGAAGAAGAAGAAGAAGAAGAAGAAGAAGAAGAAGAAGAAGAAGAAGAAGAAAGAGGACGAGGAGGAGGAGGAAGAGGAGAATACAATATACAAAGAAAAAAGAGAAAGAAGAGGAGAAGGAGAAGGAAGAGGAAGAGGAGGAGGAGGAGGAGGAGGAAGAGGAGGAAAAGGATAAAGAGGAGGAGAAGAAGGAGGAGAAGGAGAAGTAGTACGAGTTGGACGAGGAGGAGGAGGAGGAAAAGGAGGAGGAAAAGGAAAAGGAGGAAGAGGAGGAAAAGGAGCAAGAGGAGGAAAAGGAGAAAGAGGAGGAGAAGAAGGAGAAGGAAAAGAAAATGAGGAAGAGGAGGAAAAGGAGGAGGAGGTGGATGTGGGTGGGTAGAGAAGAAGAGCATGAGAACTACGAAGAGGCTGATTGTATTTAATTGTTGTTAGATTATTGTTATAGAATAGGATAGCTTGTCTGGGTACGCGGGTGGTTGGGGAGAAGGGGGAGGCGGATGGCTCAGGAAGGGGAAGGAGCGTACACTGGTGGTGAGAGCGGAAGGCGGGAAAGGGACCAGGACTTCCACTCAGAGCAGCAGTGTGTCGAATATGAAGAGAGGTAGATGGCTTCAGTTTGATTGATTTGTTGTTTGTTAGAAGTTTTGAAGGTACAAGATCGTGTTGTGGAGTTATTAGGTGTTTGAGTAATGGAAATATACTTGTTTAGTGATGCAATACTACTACTACTTTCAATGTTTCTACTACTACTACTACTACTACTACTACTACTAATAATAATAATAATAATAATAATAATGATAATAATGATAATAATAATAATGATAATAATAACAACAACAACGACAACAACAACAACAACAACAATAATGATAATAATAATATTAATGATAATAATAATATTTGTAATACTTCTTCTTTTACTACTACTACTACTACTACTACTACTACTACTACTACTACTACTACTACTGCTACTACTGCTACTACTACTACTACTACTGCTGCTGCTGCTACTACTACTACTAATAATAATAATAATAATGAATGATAATAATAACAACAACAACAATAACAATAATAATAATAAATAATAATAATAATAATAATAATAATAATAATAATAATAATAATAATAATAATGATAATATAATATTTCTAGTACTTCTTTTACTACTACTACTACTACTACTACTACTACTACTACTACTACTACTACTACTACTACTACTACTACTACGAATGGTGATGACGATAATGATAATGGAAATAATAATAATAGTAATTGTAGCAGTAGAAAGTCACCATTATGCTCACTTCCATTCATTAACAAACTTTTTTTTTCCCCTTGTTTTTCTTGTCTTAATTTGATTGACGCATTTTTTCTCACATTTTCGCTGTCGACATTAGGAGTTTTTTGCTTCGTCATTTGTTAATTAGCATGGGAAAGTAATTACCTTTTGATTCCAGGTGTTTGCACGTTATGATTTCATTGCCGTCAATTACACACACACACACACACATGCACACACACACACACACACACACACACACACACACACACACACACACACACACACACACACACACACACACACACACACACACACAGAGAGAGAGAGAGAGAGAGAGAGAGAGTACAATTAACTTTTTTAAAATTTGCATATATTTTTCAGTACGTTTTTAATTTAATAAAAACGCCCTTTTTCACACTTCCTTTCTCTTTCCTTCCCTCCTTCTTCCCTTCTTTTCTCCTTTCCCTTCCCTTCTCATTTTCATTCTATCCTTGTCTCCTCCTCACTTTCCTTCTGTTTCTTATCTTCGTTCTTCCCTTTTCTAGTATATTCTCCTTTTTCCTCTTATCTTCTTCTCCTTCCTCTCCTTTCCTTTCCTTTCCTCTCCTCTCCTCTCCTCTTCTCTCCTCTCCTCTCCTCCTCTTCTCTCCTCTTTTCTCCTTTCCTTTCCTTTCCTTTCCTTTCCTCTCTTCTGTCCTCTCCTTTCCTCTCCTCTCCTCTCTTCTTCTCTTCTCTCCTCTCCCTTTTAGTACATCATCGTTACTTCCTCTTCTCCCCTCTTCCACCCCCCCTCCCATCTCTCTCCCATCCTCTCCCACCCTCTCCCTCTTTATTGCACAGCGGGGTGTTAAGAAGCGACCATCGTCACCACTGCTAGCATCACCATCAACACCATTACTTTACCACACTCGCTGTAGTTTGTGCCATCACCATTCTCTACAATGGTGGTTTTGTTTCATCACCATTACTTCATCATACACATTCACCATTCAACAGTGTCTACGTCATTTATCACCATCATCATCATTATTTGTGCTTCCATCTTCACTGTGGTATACCTTCAAATCATCACCATTACCTCTGCTACTGCCACTACAGTCACCAGCATCACCAACCAGCATCACCATCATTATTAATTTCCATCCATCACTGTCCTCACTGTTAATTTGGTTATTAGTCATCACTCCCACCACCGCCACCACTGCCAGCATCACCATTACCACTATCACCACCACTGCAGCCTCCCTCGGTGCTAACATCAAGCTTGCATGTGTTGGAGGTGCAAGGAAAACGTTCAGTAAGGAAACGTTTTCTCTTCAGTGACCAGAGTGGAAACGTTTTAGCTTGACGCGTTTCAGTTCTGGCGAGTGACGATTTTACATGTTCATTTATTTATTTATTTATTTATTTATTTATTAATCTGTTTATTTATTTATTCATTTGTTGATGTTTTGTTTTCTGGCTGTCTCACATTGTCTCTGTCTCTGTCTGTCTGTCTGTCTGTCTATCTATCTATCTATCTATCTATTTGTTTGTCTGTCTGTCTCTCTGTCTCTGTCTGTTTGTCTCTCTCTCTCTCTCTCTCTCTCTCTCTCTCTCTCTCTCTCTCTCTCTCTCTCTCTCTCTCTCTCTCTCTTGTACCGTTCAACCGAAAAAATATGAAAGAAACGAAAAGAAACCATGAAATTGAAAAAAATGTTGCTGGTATAATTTTTGTGGTGATGTATATAGCCAGCAAGAGAGAGAGAGAGAGAGAGAGAGAGAGAGAGAGAGAGAGAGAGAGAGAGAGAGTGTGTGTGTGTGTATATCAGTAATCCCGTTATATTTGTCTTTACCTGAGGGCGTCACCTGGATCCTCATTAATACCTGGGAGAGACTGTGCAGGTGTGTGGGGGTCTCAGGTAATGGCCAGGTGATATGACGCACACACACACACACACACACACACACACACACACACACACACACACACACACACACACACACACACACACACACACACACACACACACACACACACACACACGTTCTGGACCATGTGTGTGTGTGTGTGTGTGTGTGTGTGTGTGTGTGTGTGTGTGTGTGTGTGTGCGTACAACCACTTCATGAATATTCAATGGTAAAGCGTCCACTCTATTTACATATACATAACGCTACTTAGAGAGAAAGACTTGCTCTATTATTTATACTTGTCTCTCTCTCTCTCTCTCTCTCTCTCTCTCTCTCTCTCTCTCTCTCTCTCTCTCTCATTCCTCTTTCTCTCTACACTCCCGACTCTCTTCATCTCTCATTCTTGTTGTGTTGACTGGCGAGTGAGAGGCCTTTGTGTGTGTGTGTGTGTGTGTGTGTGTGTGTGTGTGTGTGTGTGTGTGTGTGTGTGTGTGTGGGAAGCTACCGAGTGTACTGCCATGCAAAGTAAAATCTCATCTTGGTTTGTTGACACACTAAACAGAGAAGGGGAATACTGCCCTCCCCTAAGACACCCCGTCCCCCTATGAGGCTCCCCCGTCCCCCTTGAGGCTCCCCCCGCCAATATTACATCAACCGCAATGGCCAGACGTAAAGAGGGAGAGCGGGAGGGGGTCACTGGAGGGGGTTGGGGGCAGAGTGGGAGAGGAAACAAAGGCTATTGGTTGGAGGAAGGAGGAACAGGGTGATAGAATAGAGAAAGGTTGAGAGAGAGAGAGAGAGAGAGAGAGAGAGAGAGAGAGAGAGAGAGAGAGAGAGAGAGAATTAGTATGTCCCAGTATGCTTTATTTCCATCTCTTTGTATCATGTCTCTCTACTTCCTTCTCTTCTTCTCCTCCATTTTTTTTTTCTTTCTCCAATTTTCCCATATTTCGGATCCTCCCTCCCTCCTGTCTCTCCCATCAAGCATTACTCTCACTTTACTCTCCCATCTGTATCTTCCCAGTTTCCTCTCATCTAGTCTACTCTCCCTAGCCCTCCTCTCCCATCTCTCTCCCAGTTCACTCATCTCACAGTGCTTCCAGACCCCAATATTATCCTCCCAATTTCTTCTCCCACCTCTCCCAGTCTACTCTCCTTAGCCTTCCTCTCCCATCTCTCTCTCTCCCAGTGTTTCTCTTCCCAATTTCTTCTCCCACTTCTCCCAGTCTACTCTCCCTAGCCCTATTCTCCTATCTCTCTCCCAGTTCACTTATCTCCCAGTGCTTCCAGACCCCAGTATTATCTTCCCAATTTCCTCTCCCACCCTACTCTCCCTAGCCCTCTCCCATCTCTCTCTCTCTCTCTCTCTCTCTCGCAGTGTTTCCAGATCCCAGTTTATTATTTTCACGCTGAGTTCCCGCGGCTAACTAACTCGGCCTCTCGAAACTAGTCACGTAAATATGATGCTTTCTCTTCTCGGTCCCATAAGCTTCACTCTCACATGCACCCGCCTCTCAAACTCTCATTTCCTCCACCTCATAATTTTTAATGGAGAAACAGGATGGCGTTCATTCGTTGCTGAGAAGAAGTAGGAAGAGAAGGAAAAGGGAGTGGAGTTTGAGGTAGAGGAGGATGAGGAGAAACAAGAAGGGTAAAGAAAAGAAGGAAGACAGCAAAAATAACAATCAAAGGAGGAGAAAGAGGAGAGGTAAGATTAGTAGGAATAAAAAGAACTGGAGGAAGAGGAAGAGGGTAAATGTTTATAGAAAAAGTCGCAGAAAAGTAGAAATCTAATGTTCCCACATTTATTCTTTTAAAAATAATAAAAGAATATCACAATAAATGGGAAAAAAATATATAGAAGTGGAAAATAAGATAAAAAAATTAAAAGGGAGCAAAATGACACAGGAGAGAGAAGAACGAAGGAAGTGGAAGGAAGATATTAAGGAATTAAGATGAATAGGAAACTGGGTGATGAGAAGGAAAGGAAAAAGAAGGAAAAAATGGCGGAAAAGAGTATTAGAAAGTAATAAGAAAATAAGATGAATAGAAAACTGTGGGTGATGAGAAGGAAAGGAGAAAAAGAAGGAAAAATTGGCGGAAAAGAGTGTTAGAAAAGTAGTAAGTAATTTAGATGAATAGGAAACTCTGGGTGATGAGAAGGAAACGAGGAAAAGAAGAAGGAAAAATGAGCGGAGTGGTTCAAATATAGAAAGAAAATGAGAAGATGAAGCAACGAGTGAGATGAATAAGTGATAAGTTGAATAAATGAAGAATAAACGAAAAAGCAATCAATCAAGCAAAAACGGAGAAAAGAAAAAAAAAAATATATATACGATACTCTTAAAAAAAAAAAAAACGCGTCATATGTTAGAATGTAAAACTAAAAAAAAAAAACATGAATCGATACAAAGGAGAAGAGAAAGTCATCATTATATTTCTTAAGGGAAAGGAAATTATGAAGAAAAGTAATTACGTAGAGAAAAGGAAGAAGCAATATGAAAGCAAACGAATAATTGTGTACAAACTGTCGAAAAAACGAGATAAATAGATAAATAGATAGATAGATGGAGATAGATAGATGGATGGATAGATAGATAGATAGATAGATAGAGAGAGAGAGAGAGAGAGAGAGAGAGAGAGAGAGAGAGAGAGAGAGAGAGAGAGAGAGAGAGAGAGAGAGACAGACAGACAGACAGACAGACAGACAGACAGACAGACAGACAGACAGAGAGAGAGAGAGAGAGAGAGAGAGAGAGAGAGAGAGAGAGAGAGAGAGAGAGACAGACAGACAGACAGACAGACAGACAGACAGACAGACAGACAGACAGACAGAGAGAGAGAGAGAGAGAGAGAGAGAAACAGAGAGACAGACAGATAGAGACAGACAGACAGACAGACAGAGAGAGAGAGAGAGAGAGAGAGAGAGAGAGAGAGAGAGAGAGAGAGAGAGAGAGAGAGAGAGAGAGAGAGAGAGAGAGAGAGAGAGATCTGATACTCCTTAGAAAGAGCAGGCTGTGTTTTATGTCAATTTTTCTTCACTTACGTAAAAGAGAGACATGTTTTCGTGTGTCAGATATTCTTTGAGTTGAGAGGAATGACGCCTACATTGTTATCTTTCTAAACAAAATGTAGGAAGTAAAAATGCGACACTTTATTAACTGTTGTAAGCTTTTCATATCAACATTTTTTTCTCCTGTTTTTCATATCTTAAAAATTCTGCAATAATTAGAGTTTTGATTGCCAATTTTATTTATTTTTTTTTTTTCAGTTCCAGAATTGAAAGAAAAAGTTAAAAGTTAAAAAAAAAATGTGGATGGAAATTTTTGATGTGATATTGTAGATAAATTCCTTACTAAGAAGAGATAAATTCTGTGTATTATTTATTAACTGCAAAATGTATTGTAATCTTTTCCCTTTACGAACGTTAAAGAGAAAGAAAATCAAGAAAATAAGTGAGAAATGCTACTCTATTGAAAGAAAGAAGAAAATACTAAGAAAAAGAGAAGTAAAAATCTCTTCCTCTTCCTCTTCCTCTTCCTTCATATTAAAGAAGGAAGAAAATACTAAGAAAAAGAAGTAAAAATCTCTCTTCTCTTCCTCTTCCTCTTCCTCTTCCTCTTCCTCTTCCTCTTCTCCCAAGCAGCTTTCAAACACGTGTCGAGTGAACATTCTCGGGAGTTTTAATGAGGCGTGGCGCTCTCCTTTGTGTCACCGCCGCCTACCTGCCCACCGCGGCGTCTGTTGTGGCGGTAGAGGGGGGGTGCAATGGGGGTGGGCTGAGGGAGGGCAGTGGGTTGATGGGGAGGCACAGACAGGGAGGATGAGGGGAAAGAGAGATGTGTGTGTGTGTGTGTGTGTGTGTGTGTGTGTGTGTGTGTGTGTGTGTGTGTGTGTGTGTTATTTAGACCTTTTTGTAATCCACCGTGAAGGAAAGCCAGACAAAAAAAAAACTTTCGTTGACAATCTAGATACGTGTGTGTGTGTGTGTGTGTGTGTGTGTGTGTGTGTGGGTGTGTGTGTGCGTGTGCGAGGTGTTTTCCCTTCTTTTTTTCCCATTTCAGTTCCTTCTTTTGCATTAATTTCTCGTCCTCTCTCTCTCTTATTTCCATGTCTTTTCCATTTCCCCCACTTCTTCCTCCTGTGTTTCCTCTTCTTTTTTTTCTCCTCTGACTTCCTTTTTTTTCTTTTGCATCGGTTTCCTTTTTCCCCTTAACACCTTTTTTCCTGTTCCTTTTTACATTTTCCTTACGCTCCCTCCTCTACTTTTTTCCTACCTTGGTGTTGGGAAGCGACTAACAAACATTCTCTTTTCATTGTACATTACCTCGCTAAGCACCAGGACGTCAGGTCAACCCCTTTCAATACCATGACGCGTTTTCATCTCTTCTGCTTACTATTTGATGATTTTGTACACCTTTAGAAACTTATGTGGAGATTAAACTAATGAAGACTCTATCCATTAATCTTCTGACCTCCATAGACCCTTCCTAATGTAAATAAAATGGTCTAATCGTACACAAATCTCAAGGTAGAAATGTGTCCCAATACTGAAGGGGTTCATGTCAGCCACTCATCACTGCGAGATTACAGTAACTTCCCTCTGATAGTAACTCATTGACACTGAAAAAAGATGAGGTTTGTGTACGATTAGACCATTTTATTGACATTAGGAAGGGTTTATAGAGGTCAGAATATTAATAGCCAAAGTCTTCACTATTTCAATCCCGTACATAACAACTCATTGACACTGAAAAAAAGATGAAAATAAAGGTCGGTGGTAATAATTGATCCATTGACAGTCAGGAAAAATTGTAATGTATATAAAAGTAGAAGTTTTCTTATGATTAACCTGTAGATAAAGAAAAATAAATAGAATGATAGAAACGCTTTAACGCCTTCAATATTGGGACACATTGTTACCCTGAGGTTGTGTTCGATTAGACCATTTTATTGACATTAGGAAGGGTCTATGGAGGTTAGAAGGTTAATAGCCAGTCTTCACTATTTTAATCCCGTACATAAGTTTCTGAAGCTGTACAGAATCTCCGAACAGTAACCAGAATGAATATGAAAACGCGTCATGGTACTGAAGGGGTTAATTCCATGATGATAAGTAATAACGAACACAATGACAAAGTAATACAATAATCATAACTAGACAAGTAAAAAAAGAAAAAAAAAACAAGTATTCCGTAATGATAACTGATGATGATGGTGATAAATAACGAAGATTATGATGACAAATAAATCGACGCCTCAAAAATAGAAAATAAAAAAAGTCAAGCTGAAACAAATACCTTAGAAAAAAAATAAGATAGATGAATAAATGTAATAAACAAAGATGTCTCGAAGCTTCAGAAAATTCCGTGACAATAAATAATGATGATGATGATGACAAACCAATACACACCTGAAAAAAAAAAAAATAAAAGTCAAACCAAAACAAATTCCTAAGAAAAAAAATAGAAAGAAATAATATAGATAAACAAATAAAATAGATAGATAAAGACATCTCGAGTCCCAAAGGCCGAAGCTTCACAATTCAGCGGTTGAGAGGGATCGATGCAGCTTCACCAGTGTATCGAGACAGTGGCGGACATTGCTCCCCCCAGCGCCAGGGACGAGAGACCGACGCCACAGCCAGCCAGGTTAATTGGAATGAGTAATTAGAGACGAGGACGAGGACGACGAGTGAGAGAGAGAGAGAGAGATGGAGTATGGGGAGAAGGGAAAACACACACACACACACACACAGAGAGAGAGAGAGAGAGAGAGAGAGAGAGAGGAGAGAGAGGAGGGATGGAGTATGGGAGAAAGGAAAACACACTTCCATGCACACACACACACACACACACACACACACACACACACACACACAGAGAGAGAGAGAGAGAGAAGAGAGAGAGAGAGAGAGAGAGAGAGAGAGAGAGAGAGAGAGAGAGAGAATTGTAAGGAGGATGGAAAAATACAAATTATGAGGTAGAGATTTACGCCATGAGAGAGAAAGAGAGAAAGTGAGAGAGAGAGAGAGAGAGAGAGAGAGAGAGAGAGAGAGAGAGAGAGAGAGAGAGACAAACAAACCGACAAACCATCAACCGAACCACAGACCAACACACACACACACACACACACACACACAACACAACCCAACCCAACTCCCTTAAACTCAACTAAAACTCTCCTCCTCGTCTCATTTCTAACATTTCCGAATCAATACGTCATCTCCAGC
>NC_059267.1:10989958-10997458 GCF_017591435.1 Portunus trituberculatus
TAACGTGGAAGGAAGGAGCGAAGGAAGGTCTCCGTCCTAGCAAAAGGGACGACGAGTTGGTGAACCCTGGATGTGGCAGCTCTGGTGGTGTGGCCATGTGGCTGTGCCCAGGGCTGGCGGAGTGCAGTCAGGTGCGGGGCGCCTTGCTTATGTGTCTTGTAGATGACACACAACCCTGCCACATCACGACGCTGCTGAAGAGGCTGCATGGTAGGGGACGGCTGGTCTGGCGGGGCCTTTAGACGTATCAGGCGTTGTGCTCGATGCTGGATCTTGTCTAGAAGGCTTAAGTATGAGGGGGGGCAGGACAACCAGGTGAGAGGGCATACTCCATAAGGGGGCGGACTTGAGCTGCATATAGGGTGGAGATTCCCTGGGAGTCGAGGAGATGTGAGACGCGCCGGATGCAGCTAAGTTTCCATGCGGCTTTCTTGGCTATAGTCCTGACGTGTCCAGTGAAGGTCAGGGCACTGTTCATTTCCACACCAAGTATGGAGATGGAAGCCTGCAGGGGTAACGCCCTTCCATCAAGTAAGATGGTGGGTGTGTCAGGGGGGGAGTGTCGTCGGGAAACCAGCATCACCTGTGTCTTGTCAGGAGCAAGTTCCACTTGCCATCGATGCCCCCATGAAACTATGGTTTGCAGTACCTGGTTGATGTGTGCGACAGTCGCACAGTGATCACCGCTGTCGCAAGGGAATGTCAGGGTACAGTCATCGGCGTATGCATGTGCCTCTGGAATGAGCTGGAGCAGGTCATTAAAAAATGCATTCCAGAGGAGAGGGCCGAGAACACTACCCTGTGGGACGCTGGCAGAGATAGGATGTTGGTCTGATGTTTGTCCATTCATCACCACTCTGAGGTATCTGCCTCGCAGGTAGTCTTGCAGCAAGAGGAGCAGATGCCCGTGGATACCCAAGCTGTTCAGTTTGGTGATTAGGCCGTGATGCCACACCCTGTCGAATGCTCCCGCAATGTCGAGAGCAATGATAAAGGTGTCTTTTCCCTGGTCTAGGGACTTATGCCAGGTGGTGGATAATTGAAGTAACAGGTCTGCTGCTGACCTGTTATTTCTGAAACCAAATTGTTTGGTATTAAGTAGATGATGTGAGCCGAGAAAGCAAGATATTTTGTTTGCTATAATGGCTTCAAGTATTTTACCAGGAACTGAGAGAAGGGAGATAGGTCTATAGTTCTTGGGATTCAGGATCAGGTACTGTTATATAAAGATGCATCGTATGTTTATCGCCATTAATATTTCTACTCTCCCTCCCTCTCCATCTCTCCCGTCCCAGACTCCCTTCTCTCCCTCTCACTCATTCCCTCTCCCTCTCCCTCTCCCTCTCCCTCTCCCTCTCTCCCTCCATCATAAAATACCTGAGCAAATATAATTAAATCCAGAGATGCGTCCTGTTGTTAATGACCAAGAATTTTTCTGTTTACTTTTCATCCCTCCCTCTCCTTCCCTCTCCCTTTACTTTCCATCCTTCTCCCTTTCCTTCCTTCTTCCTTTTAGTTTTCATCCCTCCCTCTCCTTCCCTCCTCCTTTACTTTCCATCCTTCTCCCTTTCCTTCCTTCTTCCTTTTAGTTTTCATCCCCTCCCTCTCCTTCCCTCTCCTTCCTCCTTCCTTTACTTTTCATCTCTCTCTCTCTTTCCTTCTTCCTTTACGTTTTCATCCCTCCCTCTCCTTCCCTCTCCTTCCTTCTCCCTTCACTTTTCATCTCTTTCCTCTTTTTCCCTCTCCCATTAGTTAACAATATGTCCGCCAGGAAGCAGTACCTCAAATGACTTAAGATCCACAACTTACTGACTTACTTACTTACTTACTTACTCCCTCCCGTCACCTTCCCTCCCTCCCTCCCTCCCTCTCTCTCGTCACCTCCCGCCTCCTCGCCACCCACGCTTCTGTCTTTATATTTATTCTTCCTTAATTTCTCACCGTCTAACTTTTTCTTTTTCTTTTTCGTTTTTTTTTTTTTTTTTTGTATAGTAGTAAAGTAGAGTTTGTTGTCTTTCTTCTTCACTAGACTTTATTTCATTACTGTCTTGTTGTGTCTTGTATTTTTCATGTCTCTCTCTCTCTCTCTCTCTCTCTCTCTCTCTCTCTCTCTCTCTCTCTCTCTCTCTCTCTCTCTCTCTCTCTCTCTCTCTAGGGAATTGAAGTGTTTTGGCGTTTTTTCTATCTTTTTTTATGAATTTTAAGTGCTTTGGACATTCTTTGATAAAAAACAAACGATATATTGTTTTATTGAATTGATATATTTTTATTTTTATTTTAGGAAACTGAATGCTTTTGTGTCATATTGTTTTGAAACGAGCTTTGTGTTTTTTTTTTCAGGAAATAAAACTGTTTTTTTTGGGGGGGGAGATTTATGAAGTTTTTCCTTTTCTTTTCTTTAGCAAATTGAAGACTTTATTGTGAAAATTAAAAGCTTCTAGGTTGAATTATTTGCGAGGAGAATGTTACCTAAGCACAAGGTCGGCGAGGCAGACGACAAGGGCAGGTGTGGGAGTTAATCAAAGGCACCGCCACTCTTGTCTCTCTCTCCTCTCACTCATATTGTTGAAGTGTGGAACTGTGCAAGTGTAAAGTGGCTCTCTCTCTCTCTCTCTCTCTCTCTCTCTCTCTCTCTCTCTCTCTCTCTCTCTCTCTCTCTCTCTCTCTCCCTCGTGTGTGTATGTGTGTGTGCATATGTTTTCACTGTTTGATCTGCTGCAGTCTTTGACGAGACAGCCAGACGTTACCCTACGGAACGAGCTCAGAGCTCATTATTTCCGATCTTCGGATAGGCCTGAGACCAGGCACACACCACACACCGGGACAACAAGGTCACAACTCCTCGATTTACATCCCGTACCTACTCACTGCTAGGTGAACAGGGCTACACGTGAAAGGAGACACACCCAAATATCTCCACCCGGCCGGGGAATCGAACCCCGGTCCTCTGGCTTGTGAAGCCAGCGCTCTAACCACTGAGCTACCGGGCGTGTGTGCGTGCGCGCATACACACGCACACACACACACACACACACACACACACACACACACACACACACACATACGAGCCACCATTTGTACAACTGTCTGATACTACGGTGCAATAAATTAATCAAATCAAATATCTCTCTCTCTCTCTCTCTCTCTCTCTCTCTCTCTCTCTCTCTCTCTCTCTCTCTCTCTCTCTCTCTCTCTAGTATAGTATAATAATCTTATTTACAAAAAGGAGGGAAAAACATGGAAGAAAAGAGTCAAATATAGTTACGTACTTCATCATAATAGTCCCTCCTCTCTCTCTCTCTCTCTCTCTCTCTCTCTCTCTCTCTCTCTCTCTCTCTCTCTCTCTCTCTCTCTCTCTCTCTCTCTCTCTCTCTCTCTCTCTCTCTCTCTCTCTCTCTCTCTCTCTCTCTCTCTCTCTCTCCCCCCAATGTAGGTATTTTACAAATGTGAATAACAAAACGTGTACAGGATTGAAAAAAGAAAAGAAATAAAAAAAAGAACATTGTTATACTTAATATGTTTGCTGTTCAAATAGTACTGGATCACAATACCTTAAGTTTTTTTTTATTATGTCTCTCTCTCTCTCTCTCTCTCTCTCTCTCTCTCTCTCTCTCTCTCTCTCTCTCTCTCTCTCTCTCTCTCTCGTTCGTGTGTTGTTTATAATGAAAAATTTGTAAGAAAGATTTTTTCTCTCTTTTTATCAGTTTTTCTCGAGTATTTACGGAAGTTTCTGCTGGACCACCTTATTTGTGTCTTGTTTCGGACGTGAATTCCGAGCGTTCGAAGCAGTAGTATCCAATATGAACCTGAAGTCTTTGTTTCGAGAGAGAGAGAGAGAGAGAGAGAGATTGGACACAGGCAGAACGAGTCAGTGGTGGCCTAAAAAACAGAGAATATTGGCCGGGGCGTGAAGGGGCAATATCCAGGAGGAATATCTAGGCGCCCTTTTGGTATGTGGGCGTGAGGGAGTGTGAAGGATACACCCGCACGCCCTCCATCCCCTCCTCCTCCACCTCCGTCCCCTACACCTCTCCACTAACCCACCTCCTCCATCTATGCCGGTAGTATTCTTTCCCTTTCCTCCACCACGCTGTATATATTCTTCTCCACTTGCAGTTTCACACACACACACACACACACTCTCTCTCTCTCTCTCTCTCTCTCTCTCTCTCTCTCTCTCTCTCTCTCTCTCTCTCTCTCTCTTTTTACAAATTGACTTCTGGGAGAGGAGGGATTAAAATAAAAAGATCTGGAAACTTGCCTAACTAATATTCATTCTTGAAATCATGAAGTATGAGAGGAAAGAAGAGTATAGTATTAATAGTATTTCTCTCTCTCTCTCTCTCTCTCTCTCTCTCTCTCTCTCTCTCTCTCTCTCTCTCTCTCTCTCTCTCTCTCTCTCAAAATCCGTGTTACCTGTTTTATTTATCGATTTAACCTCTTCCCACACTTCTCCCTCTCACCTGTGTTCACCTCCGCCATACAAACTGCTGTTTTCTCTTTTTTTTTGTCTTTGATTCCATTTAGCACCACTTTTGCATTTTTCTTTGTTATTTTCATAGTCATATTGTTTCCTTTGGCTCTCGTTGCGTTTACAGTATCAGATTTGAGTTTTCATTCATTCAGTTCACTTTTTTATGTTTCAGAAGTGCCAGTTTGTACCGTCCCACCTTCCTGTTTCATTCACGAAGGTATGTCCTGTGTCATTCATTCTTCATCGTTCATTTGTCTATTCACATTGCCTGTTCAGTTATTCCTCTAAGTCTCTCTGTCTCTTGGTCTCTTCACTCATTCCTTAAGTCCACTTCTCTTCATTCTTATTTTGGATTTTTTTTCTTCTTTTCATATATTTCTTCCATTTATTCCACCTTATGTATGTTTTATTTTGATTTTTTGTTCTCTGTATGTTTGATCTTCATTTTTCATTTTACTATTCGAGTTGTTATCAAATTTTCCATGTTGTTCTCGAGACACCGCCATGAAACAGTGGAATCATGCGTGCTTTTAGGTCCGAGGGGTCTCCAAGCACACGGGTTCGAATCCTGTCCACGATCCGAGTGTAGGTTGGGCTTCCTCACTCGGGGCAACGGTTTCCTATAGCGGGGGGCCTTTGAGATAGGAGGTACCACAAAAAATATCCCCTTTAGCCCAGAAATTCCCGTGAAAAGCCCACAATAGTACAAAAAAAAGATGTTTTATTTTCACATCTTTTCATTCCACCTCATTCATCTCCGTTATATTTATTGTGTCATTTACTTTATTTTATTTTCAACTCTGTAAGTCAACGTTTTGCCATCATCGCCAAAGCTGTTTTATTTTCTCATCTTCGGTCTTATTTCACATCATCTATCTTTATTATCCTCATTTTGACTTTTATTGAATCCTTCTTTTTTTTATATTTCAAGTCAATCTTTCCCTTTACCACCTTTCCATGTTATCTTCAAAGCGCTTTTTTAATATTGTTCGTCTGTTTCTTCAAATAACTCATTATCTTCTCTTTTTTATCTTTTGTATATCCAATTTACTTTTTCAATTGCCAAAATGCATATCGAGAATGGAAGAAAGGGAAAGAAGGAAGGAAGGAAGGAAGGAAGGAAGGAAGGAAGGAAAGAAGGAAGGAAGGGAGCGAGGGAGATCGAGATAAAGAAGTAAGAGAAGGAAGAATAAAATAAAATCAAAAGGAAATAATAATGAGAAATTTTCACAAGTGCACATTTCAACCCTTTCTTTGTCGTGTTCTTTTAAAGCTATATATTTTTCTTCCTCTCTCTACGATTAATTAACCTCTTCAGTACCATGACGCGTTTCCATATTCATTCTGCTTAGTATCTGGTGATTTTATACAGCTTCAGAAACTTATGTGGGGATTGAAATAGTGAGGACTCTGGCTAGCAATCTTATGACCTCTATCGACCCTTCCCAATGCAAATAAAATCGTCTAATCACACCCAAAACTCGAGATAAAAGTGAGTCGCAATACTAAACCTAACCTGACGTAACTTAACCAACCAGACCCACCTGTTCCATCAATCCTACCACTGGAAACTCTTCTCAGGTCAATATTTCAGGGTTTTCACAAATTAACTTCAGGAAAAATAATAATAAAAAGAAATGAGGATCTGGAAATTTGCTTAACCAATATTCATACGTGAAATGATGAAGTGTGAGATGAGAAAGTATAGTATTAATAGAACGGTTTTCTCTCTCTCTCTCTCTCTCTCTCTCTCTCTCTCTCTCTCTCTCTCTCTCTCTCTCTCTCTCTCTCTCTAAGTTCATATTTTCTTTCTTCATATTTTTCCTTCGTATAATTTTGACCTTTTATGATATACTTAAAATTTTTCCTCATAATTTTTCCTTTCCTTTTCCTTGTTCATTTTTCTCTTTCTCATTTTATTTGTATGTGTGTCAGACAGCAGTAGTAGTAGTAGTAGTAGTAGTAGTAGTAGTAGTAGTAGTAGTAGTAGTAGTAGTAGTAGTAGTAGTAGCAGTAGTTGTAGTAATAATAATAATAATACTAGTAGTAGTAGTAGTAGTAGTAGTAGTAGTAGTAGTAGTAGTAGTAGTAGTAGTAGTAGTAGTAGTAGTATGTAGTAATAGTAAAATACTTTGTGTAGAATGACTGATGAATAACCTTAGTATAATGATAACAATAACAATAATAATAATGATAATAGTAGTAATAATAGCAATGAGATAATAACAATGATAATAATAATAATAGTGATAATAACACTAATAATAACAATAATAATAACAACAATAATAATAACAACAACAATAGTAATAATAATAATAATAATAATAATAATAATAATAATAATAATAATAATGATAATGAAAATAAGAATAACGACAATAATGATAATAATAACATGCAGAAAACTTCATTACCTAGCTCTGCCTTCACCCTTCCTTCCTTCCTTCCTTCCTTCCTTCCTTCCTTCCTTACATCTATCCTTTCTTTCTTTCTTGCTTGCTTGCATGCTTCCTTCCTTCCTTCCTTCCTTCCTTCCTTCCTTCCTTCCTTCCTTCTTTCCTTTCATCCATCTATCCATCCATCCATCCTTTCTTTCTTTCCTTTTTTCTTTCTTTTTTTTTCTTTTTTTTCCATTCTTCTTTCCTTCCTTCTTTCCTTCCTTCCTCTCTTCCTTCCTTCCTTCCTCCCTTCTTTCCTTCCCTCCTTCCCTCCTTCCTACCTTCCTTCCTTCCTTGCATCCATCCTTTCTTTCTTTCTTGCTTGCTTGCATGCTTCCTTCCTTCCTTCCTTCCTTCCTTCCTTCCTTCCTTCTTTCCTTCCTTCCTTCCTTCCTTCCTTCCTTCCTTCCTCCCTCCCTCCTCCCTCCCTCCCTCCCTCCCTCCCTCCCTCCCTCCCTCCCTTCCTTTCTCTCTTTCTTGCTTGCTTGCTTGCTTGCTTCCTTCCTTCCATCCTTCCTTCCTTCCTTCCTTCCTTCCTTCCTTCCTTCCATCATTCCATCCATCTTTTCTTTTTTCCATCTTTCT
>NC_059267.1:11017458-11019958 GCF_017591435.1 Portunus trituberculatus
GAGAAGTGCTAGTTGTGGGTGGATTGGTGGTGGTGGTGGTTGTGGTGGTGGCGGTAGTGGTTGTAGTGGTGGTGGAGGATATAGTAGTTGTAATAGTGATATGATTAATGGCAGTAGGAGTAATAATTGTAGTTGTAGTAGTAGTAGTAGTAGTAGTAGTAGTAGTAGTAGTAGTAGCAGCAGCAGTAATAGTAGTAGCAGTAGTAGTAGTGGATATGGTGGTGGTGGTGATGAACATACTATTAGAAATATGACTGATAATAATAGGAATAATAATTGCAGTAGTAGCAGTAGAGTCGTAGTCGTAGTCGTAGTAGTAGTAGTAGTAGTAGTAGTAGTAGTAGTAGTAGTAGTAGTAGTAGTAGTAGTAGTAGTAGTAGTAGTAGTAGTAGTAGTAGTAGTAGTAGTAGTAGTAGTAGTAGTAGTAGTAGTAGTAGTAATAGTAGTAATAGAAGTAGTGGTAGTAGTAGTAATAGTAAAAGCAGTATGAGTGATGTTGGTGGTGATGGTAGTGGTGGTCCTAGTAGTAACATCAATTATTTTTTTATTATTGTTTTTGTTGTTTTTGTTGCCGTAGTTTTTCTTTTCATCTTCCTGTTGTTGGTGTTGCTGCTATTCTTGTTGCACTTAATGGTGGTAGTGTTGTTGGTGGTGATTGAAATAATAAAGACTGTGAAAGGGGCCGCCGTGGTACAGTGGAACCATGCGCGCTTTGGGATCTGAGGGGTTTCCAAGCGCACGGGTTCGAATCCTGTCCACGGTCCGAGTGTAGGTTGGGCTTCCTCACTCGGGGCAACGGTTTCCTAGCGGGTGGGCTTTGAGATAGGAGGTACCACAAAAAGTATCCCCTTTAGCCCATAAATTCCCGTGAAAAGCTCACATGGTATAAGAAAAAAAAAAAACGTTTAATCTTCTGACCTCCATACACCCTTGCTAATGTCAATCAAATGGTCTAATCGTACACAAATCAAGGTAAAAATGTATCCCAGTACTGAAGGAGTTAAGTACACATCTCCGCTACTCATTCTTTTAATCTTCTGACCTCCATACACCCTTGCTAATGTCAACAAAATTATCTGTGGTACTGTTGGTGTTGCTATCCTTTTCTTTTTCTCCTCAATGTCACTGCTGTTCCTGTTCTTACTTTCATATTTTCTCCTCATTCATCCTTCCTCACTTTCCTTCCGTTACCTCACTCCTAACTAACATATTCCAACAGCAGGACAGTAAGCAGACGTCAATTGCTACTAATTCCCTCCATTCCTCGGTGATGGAGTGTGATGCATGTCATTCTTCCTGCTGCCAATCCATTCGACGCCCTTCATGCCGCGAGCACCATTCATTACCTTCCTCCTTGCATCATTCCATTACGCATCTTTGTTTGTGCCCCTTATGATCCGTGACTGCATCCTTTGTGCTGCGAATACCTCTCTCTCTCTCTCTCTCTCTCTCTCTCTCTCTCTCTCTCTCTCTCTCTCTCTCTGGTAAATGCCATGATCTTCTGCTCAATTTACTCCTTTCATTAGGTGAACTTATATATTTTGCAGCACGACTCTCACTCAACGATGCTTAAAAATACATGATATACTCGTACATTTGCCTGCGCTAATAAATTGCTGCTGCTGCTGCTGCTTTTGTTGCTGCTGCTGCTGCCGCCGCTGCTACTGCTACTGCTACTGCTACTGCTACTGCTACTGCTACTGCTACTGCCACTGCCACTGCTCTTCCGCTGCCACCACCACCACCACCACCACCACCACCACCACCACCACCACCACCACCACCACCACCACCACCACCACCACCACTGCCACCTGCCACCACCACCACCACCACCACCACCACCACCACCACCACCACCACCACCACCACCACCACCACCACCACCACCACCACCACCACCACCACCACTGCCACCACCACCACCACCACCACCACCACCACCACCACCACCACCACCACCACCACCACCACCACCACCACCACCACCACCACCACCACCACCACCACCACCACCACCACCACCACCACCACCACCACCACCACCACCACCACCACCACCACCACCACCACAACCACCACCACCACCACCACCACCACTCACCACCACCACCACCACCACCACCACCACTCATGACCACTGCATGGCGAATAGTGTCCGAAACTTTAACTCCTTAATGAGCGCTTTCTAGCCGTGTGCTCGCTGGTGCGGGCGCGCACACACACACACACACACACACACACACACACACACACACACACACACACACACACACACACACACACACACCACATTGACTTGGGAAATGGAAAACACATGCATGTACATATTGACAAGGATTTTTATTTCTTTTTGCCGTTGGTTCTTCTCTGTGTACATCTGTGTCTGTGTATGTGCGTGTAATACCTCCTCTTGTTGGTCAGTACAGCTTCGCCTTAACCATTTCACAGGTACAGTGTTTAACTCCTTCGGTACTGGGACGGATTTCTACGTTGAGTT
>NC_059267.1:11024958-11027458 GCF_017591435.1 Portunus trituberculatus
TTTTTCCCCGTCCTTGTTCTCGCCTCTTTCTTCCCCTTTTTTCCATTCCTTCTTCTCGTTTCCTTCTTTCCTCCCATTTTTTCCGCTTCCCTCTTCTCCTTTCCTTCTTTCCCTCTTTTCTCCTTCCCCTTATCTCTTTCCTTCGTTCCCCCTTTTCTCCCATTCCCTCTTCTCGTTTCCTTCCTTATCCTCCTTTTTTTTCCCTCGTTTCCTTTTCCCTTTCCTTCCTACCATCGTTTTTTTTTTCCATCGTTTTTTTTTTCTCATACCACATCGAAAAAAGACGTAGCAGCGTTGTTCACTTTGTAGAAGGAGGAAAATATACTTAAGTGGGTCGTGTGTTTATTTTTCCATTTCTTATTTTTTTCCACTTCGCATTTTTCCAGGTTTTTTTTTTTTCGTCTTACTTTATTTTTTTTTCTTATTTAGTTATTCGTGTACGTATTTATTTTGTATTAGTTGTTTTTGTGGTGATTTTTTTTCTTGTGTGTGTGTGTGTGTGTGTGTGTGTGTGTGTGTGTGTGTGTGTGTGTGTGTAGAGAGAGAGAGAAAGCATTTACTAATTACATAATATTATTCTTATGACCTCAGAGCACACAAAGAAAATTAATAAAAAGATATTCTCGCTTGCATCTATTACCATTATTCACTTTATTGTTATTGTTATCCTATTCGTTATTATTATTATCATCGTCATCATCATTATCATCATCACCATTATCATCGTCATTATCAGCAGCTTTATTGTGACTCAACCATTAGATTTAATTATCCAGACTGTATCTACGTATCTTTTCATCACGTGTCTCTTTATGTGTATTATTTTCAAATCATACCAAAATTTACCCAGACAAGAAAAACATCCACTTTTTTGTTAGTTTTCTGGGTTTTTTTCATTTTTTCAGCAATACAATGATACTTCAGATTTTTCTCTTTTTTTTTTATCTTTTCAGTGTCAAGAGGCAATATCCTCAGTACAACACACACACACACACACACACACACACACACACACACACACACACACACACACACACACACACACACACACACACACACACACACACACATATCGCAACTGAGCTCTCTGTTTAAACACTGCATGAGATGTGGCAACACTGCTCGTCATGTCATGTATGGGAGACTCATTTTGTTTTTGTTTTTTTCTTTTTTTTGTTGTTTTTTGGTCGAGTGTTTTCTCTAATCTACAGACTGATGTTTGTTTTCATCGTAAATGTACTTTTTTTTTTTATAAACTGCAATGTTCTAATTTGTTTATGAATATAGTTTATTTTACGTAGGAGAGAGAGAGAGAGAGAGAGAGAGAGAGAGAGAGAGAGAGAGAGAGAGAGAGAGAGAGAGAGAGAGAGAGAGAGAGAGAGAGAGAGAGAGAGAGAGAGAGAGAGAGAGAGAGAGAGAGAGAGAGAGAGAGAGAATGAATTCATAAAAAAAAGGCAATATGAAGCCAAATATGTAACCCTGAAACACGTGAAATATTTGATGCGCGCGCACACACACACACACACACACACACACACACACACACACACACACACACACACACACACACACACACACACACACACACACACACACACACACACACACACACACACACACACACACACACACACACACACACACACACACACACACACACACACACACACATGGAAAAACAATGATATCCATACATACACACAAGTTGAAGGGCATAAAAAAACAAAATATGTGAACACTCATAGCAAAACACATACGTAGAGAAGAAATATTTGCATAAAAAAAAGCAGATACTCGACAAAATATTCCCTCATAACAGTACAGGACAGATAAAAATAAAAGAAAAAACTATGAAGGAACTGCTGTCTGTTCCGAAAAAAAATGTCATGAAAAAATGAAAATATTTACACATGGGAAAAGGTTTGCATTCCGATCGAGGGGATTAATTCAGCTTAAAAGAGGACTGAATTCTATTAAAGCATTTTGGTGTGGATTATAAATTATTTTATTGCTATGAATAGATAAAAAGAAAAAAAGTACAGTAAATTATGTATTTTTCAATGGACAACAAAATTCAAATGTCTTTTTTTTCTCTTTTTATACGCTTTCTTTGATGTGCAGTTGACCGTTGACTTCATTAGAGTAATCTTTCGCAATATGCAGAGCGATACTAGAGCAAGAGGCGCTACAGGTTGATGATTTGAACTATTCTGTTATCCTCTGGTAAGAACATAATATTAGACAGGCGAACTGCAAGGCGTCGTCTGGCCTACAGATGGCGGCAGTCCGTCTTTTATTTTTGTAAGAGAGGAAAGCAGGCCAAGGGCAACATAATTCGAAAAGAAGGCCCACTTAGTTCCTAGTCCCCTTGCAGGTCCGAGAGGGTTAGCCAAATAAAGGGATAAATGTCTTGAAACCTCCCTCTACGAAACATTCTTACCTATTCCCGCCTGTCATCGTCATTCATTTGTTTAATCCCTTTGAACTCCTCTTTCTATCA
>NC_059267.1:11037458-11072458 GCF_017591435.1 Portunus trituberculatus
AGAAAGAGTAGATAAGACTTTTGCCGTGTTCTTCATCGTCTTTTTTTTTCTGTTAAGAGCAAGGTGAAGATCAGTCATTGTGTGTTTTTAAGGATTTTCAACTTTTTCTTTATTTTATTATTTTTTTTATACCATGTGGGCTTTTCACGGGAATTTATTGGCTAAAGGGGATACTTTTTAGGGTACCTCCTATCTCAAAGCCCACCCGCTAGGAAACCTTGTCCCGAGTGAGGAAGCCCAACCTACACTCGGACCGTGGACAGAATTCGAACCCGTGCGCTTGAAGACCCCTCGGACCACAAAGCATGCATGGTTCCACTGTACCACAGCGACCTCATATTACTTACAGAAAGAGTACCTAATATTTTTCTCGTGCTCTTCAATGTCTTTTATTCTATTTTATATTTACAGCAAGGTGGAATCAATAAATGTACGCTGTTTTTTATGATCAACTTCGTTTTTTTCTTCTTTTTTTAAGGTTGTATGCAAAAAAAAATAATAAACTAATATTTTTCCGTGCTTTCAAATGCTTTTTCTTTTTATCTTCATAACAATAAGGTGGAAAATGTACTGTTTTTCATTATTTTTCTCCTTAGTTTCTTATTTTGAGTAATTAATGACTGTTTTTCCTTACTTTTCAATGCTTTCTTTAGTTTTGCTATTCCTCGTGCGTGGAATGGGAAGAAGGAACTCATTCATCTTTTCCTTCCGTCCTTCCTCTTCTTCCTTCACGTTAAGATTGCACAAGTTGGCCAAATGTTGCTGATTAACTTAATGGGGCAAGATAACGACAACCATTAAGTGTCTCTCTCACGCTAAGTGCCGCGGCGTTTATTTTTCTTACTTTCATGAAAATTATCCCTCCAACTTTTCCTTTTTCCTTTTTTTTTTTTTGTTTTCCTTTATTATTTTTCCTCCCTTACCGACCCGCCCTAATCCTCTCTCTCTCTCTCTCTCTCTCTCTCTCTCTCTCTCTCTCTCTCTCTCTCTCTCTCTCTCTCTCTCTCTCTCTCTCTCTCTCTCTCTCTCTCTCTCTCTCTCTCTCTCTCTCTCTCTCTCTCTCTCTCTCTCTCTCTCTCTCTCTCTCTCTCTCTCTCTCTCTCTCTCTCTCTCTCTCTCTCTCTCTCTCTCTCTCTCTCTCTCTCTCTCTCTCTCTCTCTCTCTCTCTCTCTCTCTCTCTCTCTCTCTCTCTCTCTCTCTCTCTCTCTCTCTCTCTCTCTCTCTCTCTCTCTCTCTCTCTCTCTCTCTCTCTCTCTCTCTCTCTCTCTCTCTCTCTCTCTCTCTCTCTCTCTCTCTCTCTCTCTCTCTCTCTCTCTCTCTCTCTCTCTCTCTCTCTCTCTCTCTCTCTCTCTCTCTCTCTCTCTCTCTCTCTCTCTCTCTCTCTCTCTCTCTCTCTCTCTCTCTCTCTCTCTCTCTCTCTCTCTCTCTCTCTCTCTCTCTCTCTCTCTCTCTCTCTCTCTCTCTCTCTCTCTCTCTCTCTCTCTCTCTCTCTCTCTCTCTCTCTCTCTCTCTCTCTCTCTCTCTCTCTCTCTCTCTCTCTCTCTCTCTCTCTCTCTCTCTCTCTCTCTCTCTCTCTCTCTCTCTCTCTCTCTCTCTCTCTCTCTCTCTCTCTCTCTCTCTCTCTCTCTCTCTCTCTCTCTCTCTCTCTCTCCAGTGGTTCCCAACCTTTTCTAGTTTGCGGCACCCTTGGCAAGCCTTTCAAAACTTCCCGGCACCCTTATAAGGAAATACATATTTAAAATCTCCGTTGTTTTTTTATTATAGATATTTTTTTCATTTCGACATTTTGCATCGATGTAACAACACCTTATACATAGATATGAAAATTTTCTTTACACTGATCCTGCTATTACAAAAAATGGTATTATAATACAAATATGTAATTGTGACAAGTTTTACAGTAGTTGCACAATGTATTCAAGTAGTTACAGTGTTACACTATGATACAAGACATACACACAAATAGACAAGAGTGAACCATGCATGTATACTTAGTGTGAAACTTGCGATTGATGCTTGGAACACAAACTCTTGATATCAGGTCTTATTGTTGATAATGCCACCCGCATATCATCCTCAAGTGAAAGAAGCCTATTTCTTTGTTTCGATTTTATTGTTGCCATGGCAGAAAATGCCTGCTCACACAGATACGATGTGGAGAAAGGCAAAAGTAGAGAAATAGCTTTCTTAGCCAAATTAGGATATTCCCCCGATGTTCCATGCCAAAAAGCTGCCAGTGTCACGTCACTCTTCTCAAATTTGACTTTCAGTGTTGAATCAGCAGACATATCAAGAAATTCGTCACGTTCTATTGCCGTGAAGTCCTGTTCTTCAGCCATGTCAGCCAGTTCGAAGGGTGATACAATCCAATCGAGCTTCTCTGTAGAAAGCGATGGAAAATACTTATCAACTGCTTCTCTTAGTTGTTCCAAGTGATTAAGAATCAGATTTTTTACAGTTCCCAGACCTTTATATCCTGGTTGTTGAAGAGAAGGGAAGTTTGACACATCGTCTTTCTGAACAGCCGACTTCCATGATTTTAACTTTCTCTGGAAACCTTTCATCTTGTTAACTGATGTTACAATTCCCTCAAGTCTCCCCTGCATTGAGAGATTTAGTTCATTCAGCTTCATGAAAATATCTGCCAAATATGACAGCTTCAAACACCAAGTAGAATTTTCAAGCAGCTTTATGAATATATCATGTCTCTCCTCTTGGAAAAAGGTTTTTAATTCTTCTTTGAGTTCAAGAACGCGGTTCAGTACACGACCCCTTGATAACCACCTTATGTCAGTATGCAAAATCAGTGAAATATGAACCGCACCCATTTCTTGACACATCTTTTGAAAAACCCTTTTTTTCAGTGGCCTGGATTTGATGAAATTAACCATCTTGACAGCCTGGTTTAAAACCTCAGTCAACTCTTCTCCACATGTCTTGGCTACTAACGCCTCTCTGTGTAGGAAGCAGTGAGTTGTAATTATAGATGGATTTTCTTTCAATGCTCTGGTGATGAAGCCTTTGTACTTCCCGATCATCGACGGTGCACCATCAGTACATATGCCACAACAATAATTCCATGAAAGACCATGTTGAGTGAGGTACGAATTTACAGACGCGAAGATATCCTCTCCAGTGGTTGTAGTCTGTAATTCTTTGCAAAACATAAACTGTTCCACAATATCCTTGTCAATGAATTTGCAAAACCCAAGCAGTTGGCATTTTTCAGCTATGTCAGTACTCTCATCTACTTGCAATGCGAATTTTCTTTTTGATTTTATCTGCTTCACAACTTCTTCATTAATATCTGTTGACATTTCAGATATCCTGCGGCTGATGGTGTTATTGGAAAGAGGTACTTTCGAAATCTGTTGCTGAGCTTCTTTGCCAAGCATTGTTTCTACAATTATGTTGCATGCAGGGCCAATGATTTCTTCACCAGTTGTATGAGGCTTCATCTTCTTTGCTATCAGCTCTGCTACTCTGAAAGAAGCTTCAAGAGCAGTGTCGGCTACTGATACCCTCTTGACCATTTTAGTAGCCGCCTTACTTTGCCCTTCTAACAAACGAGAAAAATATGCCATGTCCTTCTGCGACACAAAAGGATGTCTGGTATTAAGGTGCCGCTTGAGCTTACTAGGTACCATGGCCTCATTGCTGAGTGTATCTCCACAAACTAAACACACAGGGCGTGGATTATCTTCATCATTGTTTGAAGTAAAACCATATGCTAAATAGGCATCAACATATGTTCTTTTCTTCGAAAGAGATGCGTGCTTCCTCTTTTCACATTTTGATTCAGATGGTCCAGGAACATCTTCAATGTTTGACTCCGAAGCAGTACCAATACTGGAAGCCACCATTTGGTCTTGAGATTCATCTTCCTGTACTTTTCGCTTCCTCACAACGAACTTATCCATCCTTCTTTCTCGACGTTGTCAGATAAGACGTATTCTGAAAAAAAGGAAAAAAATAGAGGCTTAAATTAGTTTTTGATACTTAGGTAGAAAGCGACAAACACGGTTTTAGCTTATCTCAAGAATTGCAAATGATCACAAATTTACGACGTGTTTACATTTGGTATTACAGGAGAAAATTATTAAATTTTGCTTTTGGTGTTATAAAGCATAGAGAAATTCATTACTAATACTTCGTAATTAATTACTAAAAAAAAGAAAAAGATGAACAAACGACTCACGAACTCAGCTAGTTAGCAATACATACCAGGTATGTATTGCTAACGAGCTGAGGGAGGAGGATATGTCATACCTTCTGCTTCCTTTGCGTCACCAATCAGTACTGAGACATTCTGGGCTCTGGCCAGTGGCGACTCGCTGTGCGCCCTGCCCTGTACGTGTGTCATACGCGTCAGTCTACAACCCTCACTCCCCTCCCTCCCTCCCACTCTCCCGCCAAGCTGTTCTCTCCAGTGTCCGTACAATTATTACACAGCAAAATCATATAATTAGTATTGTTCTCCTGGATTGTAATTTTCCATAAGTACAAATTATTATACAAATTCAATGAAAAGTAGCTAAGTTGAAAATTCGATCGCTAAATTGTGCAGCAGCAGCAGAAGCAGAGAGAGTGAAGTTAATGCAATTTTTCCCTGAATTTTGGCGGCACCCTCAAAAGATCTCACGGCACCCCTTGGTGCCGCGGCACACCAGTTGGGAATCACTGCTTTAGGAGCCATACTCCATACACGGGCGGATAAGGCCCTTGTACAGAGCAAGCAGCTGGGAGGAGAGAAAAATGGACGAAGACGCCATAGGACACCTAACTTCTTGGAAGCTGATTTAGCAAGAGTAGAGATGTGAAATTTCCAGTTTAGATTTTTAGTGAAGGATAGACCGAGTGTGTTTAATGTAGAGGAGAGGGAAGTTGAGTGTTATTGAAGAAGAGAGGATAGTTGTCTGGAAGGTTATGTCGAGTAGATAGTTGTAGAAATTGAGTTTTGAGGCATTGAACAAAACCAGGTTTTCTCTGCCCCAATCAGAAACAAGTGAAAGATCAGAAGTTAGGCGTCCTATAGCATCTCGCCTTGAGTCATTTAATTGTTGTTGGGTTGGGCGTCTGTTGAACGCTGTTGAATAATGCAGGGTGGTATCATCAGCATAGGAGTGGATAGGGCATTGAGTCAGATTTAGGAGATCATTGATGAATAATAGAAAGAGAGTGGGTGATAGGACAGAACCCTGTGGAACACCACTGTTGATAGTTTTAGGGAAGAACAGTGACCGTCTACTACAGCAGCAATAGAACGATCGGAAAGGAAACTGGAGATGAAGGTACAGAGAGAAGGATAGAATCCGTAGGAGGGTAGTTTAGAAATTAAAGATTTGTGCCAGACTCTATCGAAGGCTTTCGATATGTCAAGGCCGACAGCAAAGGTTTCACCGAAGTCCCTAAAGAGGATGACCAAGATTCAGTTAGGAAAGTAAGAAGATCACCAGTAGATCTGCCTTTACGGAAACCATACTGGCAATCAGAGAGAAGGTTGTGAGCTGATAGATGCCTCATTATCTTCCTATTAAGGATAGACTCAAAGGCTTTAGAAAGGCAGGAAATCAAAGCTATAGGGCGGTAGTTAGAAGGATTGGAGTGGTCACCTTTTTTAGGGACAGGTTGAATGTGAGCAAACTTCCAGCAAGAAGGATAAATAGAAGTAGAGACACAGATGAAAGAGTTTGACCAGGCAGTGAGCGAGTTCGGAAGCACAGTTTTGAGAACAACAGGAGGGACTCCATCCGGACCGTAAGCCTTCCGAGAATCAAGGCCAGAGAGGGCCAGGAAAACGTCTTTATAAAGAATTTTAATTTTAGGGATGAAGTAGTCAGAGGGTGGAGGAGTAGGAGGAATATGCCCAGAATCATCCAAAGTTGAGTTGGTAGCAAAGGTTTGAGCGAAGAGTTCAGCTTTAGAAAAAGAAGAGACAGCTGTAGAGCCATCTGGATGAAGTAAAGGAGGGAAAGACGAAGAAGTAAAGTTGTTAGAGATATTATTGGCTAGATGCCAGAAATCTCGAGAGGAGTTAGAATTGGAAAGACTTTGACATTTTCTATTGATGAAAGAGTTTTTAGTAAGTTGGAGAATAGATTTGGCATGATTACGGGCAGAAATATATAGGGCATGAGTTTCAGCAGTTGGATGGCTACGGAACCGTTTGTGAGCCGCCTCTCTATCATTGACAGCACGAGAACAAGCAGAGTTAAACCAAGGCTTTTTAGCTTTAGGGTTAGAGAAAGTATGAGGAATGTATAGCTCCATGCCAGAGATAATCACCTCTGTTATGCGCTCGGCACAAAGAGAAGGATCTCTGACATGAAAACAATAATCATCCCAAGGAAATCAGAATAGTACTGCCTTAGTTCCTCCCACTTAGCAGAGTTAAAATGCCAGAAGCACCTCCGCTTAGGCGGGTCCTGAGGCTGCACTGGAGTGATAGAACTGGTAACGGAAATTAGATTGTGGTCGGAGGAGCCCAACGGAGAGGAAAGTTTAACAGAGTAAGCAGAAGGGTTGGAGGTTAGGAAAAGATCAAGAATGTTGGGCGTGTCTCCAAGGCGGTCAGGAATACGGGTAGGGAACTTCACTAGCTGCTCTAGGTCATGAAGGATAGCAAAGTTGAAGGTTTGTTCACCAGGTTGGTCAGTGAAAGAAGATGAAAGCCAAAGCTGGTGGTGAACATTGAAATCCCTAAAATGGAGATCTCAGCAAAGGAAAGTGAGATAAGATGTGCTCCACCTTGGAAGTCAAATAGTCAAAGAATTTTACATAGTCAGAGGAATTAGGTGAGAGGTATACAGCACAGATGAATTTAGTTAGAGAGTGACATTGAAGTCTTAGCCAGATGGTAGAAAATTCTGAAGATTCAAGATTGTGGGCACGAGAGCAAGTGGTGTCGTTACGCACGTATGCGCAACATCCAGCTTTGGATTGAAAATGAGGATAGAGCAAGTAGGAGGGAACAGAAAAGGGCTGCTGTCAGTAGTCACAGACAACTGTGTTTCAGTTAGGAAGAGAAGATGAGGTTTAGTAGAGGAGAGGTGGTGTTCCACAGATTGAAAATTAGAACGAAGGCCACGAATGTTGCAGAAATTGATAGTGAAAGTATTAGATGAAGTGTCAAGACACCCAAGGTCGACAGCAGAGGGCAGTCCGACCTGGGGACATTTATGGTCCCCTCCCCAGAGGGGGACTCCGAGGCAGGGCGTGGTGAAGCCATTATTAAATTTTGATTTGAAGAGAGTGTAAAAGTGTAAGGTGTTGTAGTGTAGTGTAGGAAGTAGTAGAAGTTGTCTTTAGAGGGCAGGCTGCAGCTGCTCAATTGTATAAATGAGACCACAAAGGGAACCGGGAAGAGAGGACACGGGGAATCACTCAGTCTGCAGCACTGCCTACATCCCCGTAAGTACCTCTCCTGGAGTATTCCACCGGGCGGCAGGTGACTACTGCCTACTCCATCTCCATTGATGGAGATGGTAGTGAGGAAAGGTCATTTAACACACACACACACACACACACACACACACACACACACACACACACACACACACACACACACACACACACACACACACAAGCAGTGGCGTGGTGGATAAGGTGGTCAGCGTGGGATCGGGCAGACGTTCATGCGTACAATTTTTAAAAGTTTGCCATTTGTCGAGTGGTTTAAGGTTAGCTACATGTCACTAAGATACACAGGTTCTAGCTGGTTGCACCAAAGATGCGCTTGGGTGGTGATATGGGTACCAATATAAACAAAATTGCTTGCGTTACTAATTCAACTCTTCAAGTATACCTACAGGCGCTATAGGCTATAACGTAAAACACACACACACACACACACACACACACACACACACACACACACACACACACACACACACACACACACACACACACACACACACACACACACACACACACACACAGATCAACACAGTGAACACACACACACACACACACACACACACACACACACACACACACACACACACACACACACACACACACACACACACACACACATACAGACTGCAGCAGATCAAACAGTGAAACACACACACACACACACACACACACACACACACACACACACACACACACACACACACACACACACACACACACACACACACACACACACACACACACACACAATAGAAAATGGAACAGTACCAGCAGAATGGAAAAGAGCTGAGGTGGTTTCCATGTATAAGAGCGGAAGGAAGGAAGAACCTTTAAATTACAGACCGGTATCACTAACTAGTGTAATATGCAAGATGTGTGAAAGAATAAAGAAACCATGGATCGAGTTCCTTGAAGACAACAAATTAATATGAAATAGCCAATTTGATTTTAGAAAAAGACGATCGTGTGTAATTAGTTTATTGAGTTTCTATTTTAGAATAGTTGATAGTGTACAAGAGAGAGAGAGAGGGATGGGTTGACTGTATTTATTTGGATTTAAAAAAGGCGTTTGACAAAGTGCCACATGCAAGATTACTATGGAAGTTAGAGGAAAAGGGTGGCTTAAAAGGAAGCACATTGAGATGAATAGAAAATTATTTGAGGGGGAGATAAATAAGAACGGTAGTTAAAGAAATGAAGTCCAAGTGGAGAGCAGTAGAGAGCGGAGTGCCACAGGGGTCAGTATTGGCACCAATGCTTTTCCTCATTTATAATAACGACATGCCAGAAGGAGTGAACAGCTACATAAATCTGTTTGCAGATGATACGAAATTGTGCAGAGTTATAAAGCAAAAAGGGGATTGTGAAATACTGCAAGAAGACCTAAATAAGATCTGGGAATGGAGTAAAAGTGGGAAATGGAATTCAATGTGAACAAAAGCCATGTCATGGAAATGGGAAAGAGTGAAAGACGACCCGTGGGAATCTATAAGATGGGAGATGGAGTAGAACTGGAGAAAGTAAAAAGGAAAAGAACTTAGGAGTGACGATGGAAGAAAACAATCAACCAGTAAGCCATATTGATAGAATTTTTAGAGAAACATATAATTTGCTAAGGAATATTGGAATAGCATTTCACTACATGGACAAAGAAATGATGAAGAAATTGATAAGTACTATAATAAGACCCAGATTGGAATATGCAGGAGTAGTGTGGACCCCTCATAAAAAGAAACACATAAGGAAGTTGGAGAGACTACAAAAAATGGCTACAAGAATGGTTCCAGAATTTGAAGGGATGACATATGAGGAGAGACTAAAGGCTATGGATCTACCAACCCTGGAACAAAGAAGGGAGAGAGGAGATCTGATACAAGTTTATAAATTGATCAATGGAATGGACCAAGTGGATAATGAGAAACTGATCCTGAGAGAAGAATATGACATTCGAAGCACAAGATCGCATAGTAAAAAGCTGAGAAAAGGAAGATGTCTGAGAGATGTTAAAAAATATAGTTTCCCGCAAAGATGTATTGAGACGTGGAACAGTTTAAATGAAGAAGTAGTGTCTGCAACGAGTGTGCATACTTTTAAAGTAAGATTGGATAAGTGTAGATATTGAGACGGAGCCACATGAGCATAAAGCCCAGGCCCTGTAAAACTACAACTAGGTAAATACACACACACACACACACACACACACACACACACACACACACACACACACACACACACACACACACACACACACACACACACACACACACACACACACACTGGCAGATGAGTTAAGGGGCGGGGAATATACCTCATGTTCATCCCCCAAACTCATGTGCGTACGCGTGGTTTTCATTTCTCACCCACAGGCAACAGTAGCAGGTGAAGAGTGAGCAGTAGAGGGCGTGCAGGGTCATCCTTGGCCCTGACTATACAGGCTACGGGAACCCCATAACCACCCTCAATTATTGTTGTCATCGTCGTCGTTGTTGTTAGTATTGTTGTTGGTGTTGTTGTTAGTAGTAATAGTAGTAGTGGTAGTAGTAGTAGAAGCAGTAGTCGTAGTAGTAGTAGTAGAACACACATTACTAGAGATTTTCAGTCAATTTGCAAGCATCTGTTTCATAATATATTCTCGCCTGTATCGTAATATATAATCCCAGGAAGATGCTAAGAACATATTGAAATTTGATTCAACTCTGTGGAATGTGCCTGAAGTTTGAACATACGAGTAAAGCAGCAGGTGCATTTCAAGTTACTAAAGAGACCGTGGGCTGCATCAGCTGTGCCCGGAGCTTCTACAAATCAAGCTCCACTACGTTATTCTATTTGTGTGTTCTTTTGTTGTAAACATTCCCCTTTTAAGAGTGAAAATATCCCGGAACAGAATTGGATTATGCTAGCTTTAGCTTCGGGTTATTACTACTGAAAGGGAGAGAGAGAGAGAGAGAGAGAGAGAGAGAGAGAGAGAGAGAGAGAGAGAGAGAGAGAGAGAGAGAGAGAGAGAGAGAGAGAGAGAGAGAGAGAGAGAGAGATTCAGATTCAGATTCAGAACTTTTATTCACAATACATACATACATATATTATATACATGCATACATACGTACATACATTGTGAAAGAGACTGATGTTGCCAAGGGCCAGTCTCGTCACTTAGTGAATTAGTTTAATCAATGTCAAAGGTAATCTTTTCAGTTGTCATGTTAAGGGGTAATGGCACAAAAGTTAGGGTGGACCCTTAGTGTCTGTGGAAGTATGTCTAAAAAGTGAATGGCTAGTTGAGCAAGTGTTGGTGAAGGCACTGCACACTGGTCCCTTTGCTGACGCACACGAGGACAGTCTCTTAAATAATGCTGGAGGGTGTGTCCGTCACGCACTCTACACAGGCGACACTGCTTTTGCTCGTCGGTCGCCGCGATGCCAAGTTGCCATCCGTACTGGTATCCAAGCCGTATCCTGGACCTGACAACTTCCATTCTCTTGCTCTCTCCCTGATCTGTTTGACAGGGCCTCGCCGCCGCCACCTCTGCATACCACCGGGCGCTGATGCTGTCTCCTGCCTGTGCCTCTCGCTCCTGCCTCCGTCTCTGGAGCACCGCGCTATGTCTTATTTTGCCTTGAAGTTGACGTAAGCTCCGGGGTATGTTGATGGTCACCAATGGGAGGTGGGCGCCTTGCTTGGCCAGCGTGTCGGCCCTCTCATTGTTTCTGATGCCCACGTGTGATGGTATCCAGTTGATGGTGACGAGTCTGCCGCTGTTGTGGAGGCTTCTGGCCGCTGTGTGTATGGCGTGTGTCAGGTGTTGGTTTTCGCCGTGTTGTGTGCGTAAGGAGTGTATGGCTGTCATGGAGTCTGTGTTGATGAGCACATGTAAAGTGTGTGAGGTGTGGGCGTGTTCAAGTGCCATGTGTATTGCAGCGAGCTCCGTTTGGGTGGACGACGAGTGATCTGTGGTGCGCGCAGCCGAGGTGGTCGTGGTAGTGTCGCCTCCTTGTGTGCCTTCTCCTCTCGCCACGCAAACAAAGGCGGCACCTGACTTGCCGGTCTGTGAATCAGAGGAGCCATCGGTGAAGTAGGCTGCTGTCTGTGGTCGCCAACCTTCATATACAGCTTGGAGGCCTTGTTGACGGAGCTCGGCGTTACTTAGGTCCTTCTTTTTCTGTCTAGGGAGTCTGACAGTTGTGCAAAGAGGTGGCTCCTCCCACGGCGGCCTGGGTGGCAGAGGCGTGACGTACCTCCTCCCATGACACTCCGTGGGCGCAAAGAGCGGCTGCTGCACTGGTGATCCACCTTCCTCCTCCTCGATGTTCCTCATGATGACGTTGCAGCAAGGCGTGGACATTGTCAGGATGGTCGGCCCTCACGGACGTCTTGAGAGTAAGGTTGGCTGTCATGTACTTCACTCTGTCAGCCAGTGAAGGTACCTGAGCCTCAGCCCTCAGATTCTCTGTCTTGGTCCACTTTGGTGCACCCAGGACATAGCGTAGCGCTTCGTTTTGTATCGTCTCCAGGGCTCTAGCGTCCCTGTCAGTCATGTTGAGAAGAACAGGGCTCGCATAGTCAATCACTGTTCTCACTAGAGTTTTGTACATATGTAGGATCACTCTACGCGACGCCCCCATGCCCCTCCACGACATCGCCTTGATGATTCTGTTTCTAATGCAGCATTTCTCCCTAAGGTGCTGTATTTCTGCCATGCAGCTGCCGTTTTTTGAGATGGTAACACCAAGGTAGCGATGCGTGGTGTCCCAAGCTACTGGCTGTCCTTAGAGACGTAGGTTGATCTGTGGCGCGGTGCGTGTTTTGGCCATCGCTTTGGTTTTACAGTGCGAGATAGTGAAGCCGATGTCTTCACACTTCGCTGTCATCATGTCAAGGGAGACCTGCATTCTTGCAGCAGAGTCCCTTCCAGCCGTCTGAAGCACAATGTCGTCAGCATAACTTAGGTGTTGCGTCCCGTCTGGATAAGGAAGAGTGGCCAGGGTGTTCATGAGCACGTTGAACAGAGTGGGGCTAATGACTCCTCCCTGTGGCGTCCCATTTTCGAGGGTGTAGTATTGTGACGCCCTGCCCTGGAACATGACTCGAGCTCTTCTGTCGGTTAGATAGCGTTGTATCCACCCAAGGAGCCTCCCCTTGACTCCTAGCTTGCTCAGTTCCTCCAGGATGACGAGTGGCTGGGCTCTGTCAAAAGCCTTCTCTATATCAACGAATACTGCTGTTTTCGCAGAGCTGTTGGCGACGTAATTTGCCAGGCAGTTTGCAGTGCTTCTGTGCCGAATATAGCCATTCACTCCTGTGCTGAATTTTCCTATTTTGTACTGCAGCCTGGCCAGGAGGATGCGTTCAAGCATTTTGCAGAGGGTTGAGGTGAGGCTTATTGGTCTGTATTTATCGTCCTCTCCTTGCTTGGGTACAGGGACGATTGTGGCTGTGGTCCACACTCCTGGCAGCACACCCTGGGTCAGAGACATGTTGAAAAGACGGAGCAGGGGGTCTCCTTCTACGTTGCAGACGGCATTTAGCATGGAGTATGTTATTCCGTCTTCGCCTGGCGCCGTGTCGCTGCTCATCCTCCTTGCTCTTAGTAGCTCCTCTCTGGTGATCGGCTGATCTGTGTCGTCTGGCAGTGAGGTAGCTGTCACAACAACTTGCAGGCGTGCCGGGTCAAGCCTGTGCTTTGTTTCCTTGAGTTGATGTGGCAGACCGTTTGTGGTGGACCGCATATACTCTTGCATCAACTCTTCCGCCTTCCCTGCTGGGTTGGGATGGGCTGCATTTTCCACGCACGCAGTTTATTTTCCGCCAAACCTCTGTCATGCTGGTGCCCTGTCCAAGTCCTTCCATAGATTTGAGCCACTTCTCCTCCCTGATGAGGTTGAGCTGTTCCCTCGCGTACGTGGTCCACTCCTGGAGGTTCGTCTTGTCTACCTCGCTCCTGGTCGCCCGGTACAGCTTGGTTAGGCGGCGGCTCACCCTAGTCAGGAACTTTACCCGATCATCATAGTACCACAGATACGGTTTGTTGGGGTTGTACTTCTTTTTCCCGTGAGGGCATGGAGGCGTCTGCTGCAGCGTGGATGGCAGCTGTGAGGTCATCAGCGAAGGCGTGCACTGACTGGGGCACCTGATAGGCTCGATACCAGCCGTTCATGTGGGCGGTGAAGACCCGCCAGTCGGCCTTGTGTGTCGCCCATTTCTTCCTCGGCGAGGAGGCCTCTTCGTTGCCGTGCACAGCGACGGGGATGGAGTACCCTTGCGCCCAGTGGTCACTCAGCAGCTCAGGTATACTGTGCATCTCGACCTGCTGCCCTCCCCCATTCGCAATGAGGGTGAGGTCGAGCCGCCCACCCGCGATGTGTGTGGGGTGTGGGGCACCCAGGATCGTCACCTCTGGGAATTCTCGAAGCACCTGTGTGATGTGTCGCCCCCGCTGGTTGCCGAGGCCGGTGTTCCACGGCTCCAGGGCGTTGTGGTGTGCATTGAAATCTCCACTGAGCACCGTTGTCCTCCCACCATTGTTCTCCATCACAGGCTGCAGGTTTAGAGTTGACCGCTGACGGCAATATACGTTGTAGATGTCTATCTTGGTGGCATGGCCGATATGTACAGTGACCCCTAAAGAGTCAACTTGCTCCCCCAGGTCCTGTGGGTTGTCCGTCAGGGTGGCAGGAATGTCTTTTCTCACAAGTGTGATCAGCCCTCTGGGGCCTCCTAGCTGGTATGGCTGCTGAAAGAGCTGGTCCCAGCCTCATGGTGGATGCGTCCGTCGCTAATGTTTCCTGCAGGACAATGACTGCTGTGTTGTGAGTGTGTATATATTGCAGGAGGTTCGTTGCCTTACTCACCAAACCATGGATATTCCACTGCAAGACTGTCAGTTCCATGATGGTTGTGTTTCGCGTTCCTTCTGTCGCCGACTAGAGAGGTCTATTTCGTTTCTGGGCTTGGTGGGTGCATAGGGCTGCTGGTCAGGTGTCAGGTTCAGGCACACTGGGTCGCTCTTCATCAGTCTCCCACCGTGATGCCGCTGTTTGTTCATGGCTGACTCACGCTTTTCAGTTTTGTGCTCGTCAGTGTCCTTTTCTAGTGTAGGAGCGCAAGGTTCACTGTGTTGTTGCCCCCCAGTCACTCCACTGGCGAGTGCCTGCACCAATAAAGCTTTCATGCTCAGCACCTCTGTCACCACCGTTTGCATTGACGTGACGATGCTTCTAAGGTCCTGGTTCTCTTTCTATAGTGTAGCCTGTGTTAGTTTCAGCTCTCACCTCCTCTTTCAGTGCCTTCATCTCCTTCTCGAGGGCGGTGTCGGGTGTGGCCTGTGGTGTCACCCGAGTACGTTGTCCACTCGGCGAGGCGTCGGGCGGTGACGGGTGGGGCAGGAGGGGTGGGCTGGCCGGCTCATGGAGTTCGGTGGGAGGAGCGTTATGACCCTTCACTGCGGGATCGGTCTGGGGCTTAAGAAGGGTTGGGGTCCTTAGGGATGAAGAACGCTCCCCCAAGGGAGCGGCCAAGGCTGGGAAGCTTAGCTCAGTAATCCGTTGTGGCGGTGGTGGTGGTGGAAGGGGTTCGACCTCCCTGAGTCGCGATTCAGGCGCCCCGCGTCAGGTCTCATGGGACATCGTGGGCTCCATGCGTTGTGCTCCTGATGGCAGTTGGGACACCTCGGCACAATTATTTCACCCTGTGCGATGCGGTCCTTGCACATTTTGGTGTCATGTCCTCCAGAACAAAACCCACACTTCACTCTATTATCACACTGCCATACCTTGTGTCCCCACCGCTGACAGTTTCCACAAAAGGCTGGCTTTCCCACGAATCTGTCCACCTTGCATTCCTGTACTCCTGGCAAGCGCAGGTATGTGGGAGGCTCTCCTCCCACATCGCAATAACTTGATTGCGGGGCACCTCCGAGTGTTTGTGTGTGTTTCTTTTCGCCTACATAATAGAGGGGTGGTCCTGCACATACTCCAGCGGAAGCCACGACGGATAATTCTTGATTATCACCTTAGTGTGCTTGTTTTCCTCCGTTATTTCCGTCAGCCTGATGGTAGCGCCTTTGTGTGGATGGCCCACTTCCATGAGGAACTTCCTGGTGTCGGGATCGCTGGTCACCGCAACGATGGTTGATGCAGTTAGTCTAGGAAGCACAGATAGATTACGGTGTCGACTGGCTACTTCTTGTATCCAGATGGACCTGTCCCTAGGCGTCATGCCCCTGGGAAAAGTTAGCCTGTATTCTTTCCTGAAGGCGCCGTTGGATGCTGTTGAAGGTTGGCTTGTCTGGCTTTCACAAACACTGGCACTTTCCTCATTGTATTTTCCTTTCTTTTTGTTCCGCACTATCGTTGTAAATCCACTATCCTCCATGGCTTCCTCAGAGTCAGGGGGGCGCTTGTCCACTCTATTGCAGCTCGCCTCCATTGCTATAGTTGCACAATCACCGTCAGCCATGACCTCCGTGCACTGGAGGGGCCTCTTGTCGCAGAATAAGGCTCGGCCAAGCGAGTATACTACAGGACCTCGTGGTGACCTGAGCTATGAAGCGAGCACCCTCACGGCGTGAGGGTCGAGGTCAGACTGAGAGAGAGAGAGAGAGAGAGAGAGAGAGAGAGAGAGAGAGAGAGAGAGAGAGGGAGGATGAAGTGCACAGTTACTGTTGTAATAAGAAAATAACAAATAAAACTGGACATGATGTAAATACTAGACGGTGGAAGCTCAGGGGAGAGGTGTGGGGAAGTGAAGCCTTGGCCAGATAAATCTAACAGACCAGCAGAGGTATTCAGGTACAGGCAGTTATTTATTTATTTATTTATTACTATTTATTTATCTATTTTATTTATTTATCTATTTATTATTTTATCTTATTTATTTATTTTTTTTTTATAAGTCAGATCCTTTCATTGGTTGAGGCTAAGCTGTTTGCATCACGTCACTGAACTCAAGCCTCCACAGCGGCTGGAAAAGATGCCCCGTTTCCCTCGCTCACTCACTCTCACATTTGTAAGATAGAAGTCTCGGTGCGTTTATTTAGCTCCTCGCAAAACAACATTAATTCTTAAGTTATGTGTGAGTCACTCCTCCTGTAGAATGTAAGAGTAGCTAAGTCTTTCTATCCACTATAGATAGACTATAGTTAGGTAATGGTATATTTTTATTCGTGTACCTACTTATTAGCGTGCGACCAGCGCCTGGCGTGAAATGTAGCAATAGGAATACTGTGTAGCTGAATATGGCAGTCATACAAAGCAAGTCAAGTCTGAAGAGTTGGTGTATCGCCCAGAACGCAAGATATCTGAGTTCCTTTCCTGAAGAAACAAGACAACGGTGTAATCGGGAAAGGTACGTTTAGTGACTGAGTGGGTTGCATCACCAGCAGATCCTTCCCAGACCAGCGTCGAGAATTTTCTCGGATGTTCATACAGTCAGTAACACTGGCTACATATTATACATAACAGAAGCCAAAAAGACTCATTCATGCCCTCATCAGCACAAGTCACGTCTTACACTTTCGTTTGAAATTACAAAATATACACAAAGAAAAGAAGTCTGTTAAAATATAAGTTGATGTTGAGCATCTACAGGTACAATGATGTGCTAAAATGTAGCTTCACGCACAGTACTGCATGTAGTATGCATGGTGTAGTCGTATGGTGAGTTGTATGGTTTTCTTTTTTCTTCATCTTCTATTCCCCTACTATGTACAGAAGTTGGTAGAGAACCTGACAAGAATCACGCCTTCGACCACCGTTACCGTGAAGCTCAAGATCAGCAGAGGATGATCATCATCGTTAGCATCAGCAGGTCAGTTCGTGTTCATTCTGTATGATGTAATAACCCGGCAGTCTGTCTGGGTACTAGGCATACACGTGAAACACCTTGTTACAGAGAGCAGTTAAGTGGGACAATCTACTTTTGAAAGAGTGAATAAGTCGAAAATACTGAACTTGAATACAAATCCTGCATAGGAAGACCGTGGAAGGACCGAAGCAGGTGACTCTAGTGGTAGAAACTCGGTTGTGGCACTGCGGCCCCTGTCCTTCGAGTCATGGAGGGGAGACACGCTCCTGCAGACACCGATCCCATACCAACCAGCCCTGCTAAGCCCTGCAGGACGTGTGTGGACTTCAGGTCGTGGATGAAGAGTCAGCGGACCCGTGGGGAGGAGGCAGCCAGGCCGGGTAAGGTATGACGCAAGCCTCGCCTCTTGTCACCGAGCACTTGGGGTAGGGGTGTCCTAAACAGGTGCACCTGTATACATTACCGAGATATAAAACAGCATGTGTCCCAAATAGTAATGAAGGGGTGATTTGATTTCAGTGTGCAGAGTGATGACTCGTTGCTGTCAGGTGTAAAGAAGTTCCAGTCATTGTTCTTGCTGAGAAAAATCTGTCAGTTCACTATTGCATTGTGATATCTTTATATAATAGCCATGTCCTCCGGTGGTGTGGTTAGTGCTGAGGTCGAACATTTCAGAAAGGGCTGAGTGACTTGGAACGAAATTGTTGTAGTACTATCTACTCATGTTGGCTCTGATGAGAGGTTTTGATTGGGTACAAATTTAGAGAGTTAGTTATAGTTTTGCAGTCTACTAATGCAATCAGTTCAGTGTCTAGAGGAGTTAAGTAATTTCATGTCTCCTATGTACTTAATGTGAAAACACGCACTAATAGAGGAGTGTGGGTTGTGGAAACTTGCGTCGTGAATTTTCCAGGCAATTATGATGTGGATGACAGTGAGTTAGATGCAAGATCATTTGCTCTATTCACAATTAATCTGGTGTGATAATAGAATTTTAAGCTAGTGTCAACTAAAATTTCCAGATTAGGAAGTGATGTGATAAAATTAATCTTCTAGTTATGTATATATGAAATATTTAAAGCAAGGACTCAGGATCGGTATAATTCTATTTTATGCCCATACTCTTCCCTACCGCCCCCAACAAGCTTGGGGACAGGTAGGAATGCTGGGTTTCGGGTGGGGAACATGAGGTGCGTCGGATAAGCGTATTTTTGGAATAATGGGAAGAAATTCCTTTTAAAAAGTCTACGGAATTTTCACTACAATGGCTTTGGCCACCCTTTGGTGGTTGTTCTTACTATTTATAACATTTTCAGTAAGTACGTACACTACCTGCCGCAAATAAATAATAACGCTACAATAGGTCTGGGAATGTGCGGTGATCAGTGAGTTTTCTGTAAGTCCAGCAAGCTCTGGTGAGCCACGGAGCTCCATCACACTTGGAAATGAGCAGTACACTGACTTGTGTTTGTTTATAGCTGGGGATAAAACTACAGAACCACTGCTCCCCCCCTTTTCTCTCCCCTCTCCCCTTCTCACCCCCCCCAACAAGCTTGGGGAATCGGGGTTTTTTTGGGGGGGCAGCCAAAAGAGGCGAGATATGGCGATCCAAAAAAATCTAAGGACAAAAACCTAATCTAACCAGGGTGGCTGTGCCCCCCCCGGATCCCCCTACAACACTAACCTAACCCTAACATAAACCTAACCTAACGTAACCTAACCTAGCCGGGGGGGTGCGGCCCCCCTGAACCCTCCCTACAACACTAACCTAACCGGGGGTGCTGCACCCTCCCAGACCCCCCCTCCAACACTAACCTAACCCTAACATAAATCTAACCTACCGTATCCTTGCTTTGGGGCAGTTTCCCTCCCCCCCGCACAGGTTCTCTTATAGCTTCACACAATATGCCCTACCTCTACCAATCCCCTCCTCACAATACCTTAACGAAAGGATGAAGGTCCTGGCTGGTCCTCTTCTCGATTGTACACTGACTTGCATCCCAGGAGCGATGATTTCCCAGTAATCAAATTCGCAACCTTTACAACTAGTGTCACTGGTGGCCATGGCTGAACTGCTCACACAGATGTTTGTGCACCTGTCTGCCCAGCTGTGCCCCACCTATGAATACATATAGCAAATTCCCATTGGCGCAGCTCGTGCTGTTAAGAGGTGGTGGCACGTCATTGGACAAAAGAACTATAGACACAATAAGAATCCTATTCACCAGTTACCCACAAACCCCAGCTAGAAACAAATGCAAGTCAGTGTACTGCTCATTTCCGAGTGTGATGGAGCTCCGTGGCTCGCCGCAGCTTGCTGGACTTATAGAAAACTCGCCAAACACACCACATTTGAAGGCTTGTGTACGACACACTAAGGCCGAGCACTCACCAAAACTCTCACTGATGGTAAACACGTTACATATACTGCACTGTGCTGTACGTATTATACAGATCGGCATGGAGCAGTGATTCTAGAGAAGAACCTAGCTGGGGTTTGTGGGTAACTGTTGAGTAGGATTCTTATTGTGTCTATAGTTCTTTTGTCCAATGACGTGCCACCACCTCATAACACCACAAGCTGTGCCAATAGGAATTTGCTATATGTATTCGTAGGTGGCGCACAGCTGGGCAGACAGGTGCACAAAGACATCTGTGTGATCAGTTCAGCCATGGCCATCATTGACGCTTGTAAAGGTTGCGAATTTGATTACTGGGAAATCATCACTCCTGCTGTCCCCGTGGAGGACAGTGAACTTAACGACAATTGAGAAGAGGATGTCCCACAGCCAGGACCTTCATCCTTTCGTTAAGGTATTATGAGGAGGGGTATTGGTAGAGATAGGGCATATTGTGTAAAGCTATAAGAGAACCGGTGTGGGGGGAGGGAAGCAGCCCCAAAGCAAGGATACGTTAGGTTAGGTTAGTATTCTATGGGGGTGCTAGAAAATGTTAGGTTAGTTTTTTTGTTTTGCAACTTTAAAGTTATAGAACTCAGTAAGTTTTGAAGGTAAATGATTGATTCTTGTGTTATTCTTTTTATAATTTAATTTTCTTTCATTCTGCCAGTTCAGAATATAGATTTTGAAGAATAAAAAATTTGTACATTGTTTTTTGTATTTTTTCACCCCCCAAAAACCAAATTTGAAAAAAAAAATGTTAGGAAAAAAAAAGAAACCCTAAAAGGAAAAGGTAAACCGGCAAATCTATATAATATAGACTGAAAATTAATTGCAAAAAGTCTCACAGAAATAAAGTGTCTAGTCTTTGAGTTCTATTGCTTTGAAAACATGTCAAAATTAACAAATTTCACTGAAAAATATTCGCCAAAAATACAATAATGAAATTTAGGAGATAAAATTTCACCCAAATACATCTTTTAATACAATAAATCACCAGTAACGATTTCATCCCAGTCTGTTGAGAAAAAGCCTAAACCCCGGAGCCTGCCCTTATGTTAGGGTTGGGTTAGTGTTCTAGGGGGGGGTGACGGGGGGGACGCTACCCTTGTCAAGATTACGGTAGGGTAGGTCTATGTTAGGGTTAGGTTAGTGTCCTTGCTGAAATATACTCCTAATTTATGGAATTTATACAAATTGTGAAATTACAAAAATTGTAGTGAACTATCCATAGAGTTTAGGATGGCCATTTCTTTTCCTCCCAGTTATACAAAAAATACGCATTTCCGTCGCATTTCATGTTTCCCACCTGAAACCCCGCATTCCCACCTGTCCCCAAACTTGTTTGGGGGTGGAGGGGAAAGTATGGGCAGAAACTAGAATTTTGCCCTCAGGATCTGCCAGCCGTTGGTATATGTGATGGTGGAAGTACAGGACTAGAGATTGATCCATTTTTAACTTTATTCCCTGTGAGAGCAATATTTACAAAAGGTTGCTGGAGTATTGAGGTGTTAGGGTATCTATGTTCTTGAAAGACTTGTTGTCGCAGGCTGCAGAAACAGAATTTTATGAAAGTCTAGTAATTTCTAGACATTATTTGTTTCTAGGCAAAGTATTATACCTAAATTTTTGTTTGTTAGACTAACAGTACCACAGAGGATGGAACAGCAACAACAACACTAGCAGCAGCAGCAGCATCCGGCATCTCAACACAAAGGGGATCACAGGCAAATGACACCTCATCGTCCACTAGTTCCCAAAAGAATGGTGTACAAGATGAAGGGCATCCACCCCTCTGGGGTATGTATAAATATTTACAAGTTATATTTTACAACAGCAGTTCTTAACCTGGGAGTACAGTCCCCTGGGGTGGTATCAGCAATTTCCAAAGGGTACACGAGCCCTTTTGAAAAAGCAGGAATTTCTCTAATTATATTTGTCAGTTTATTAACGAGAGCACGGTCAAATTATGAAAAGTTTATGAAAAATGCAAGAGTATTGCCTTTTTCTTTAAAATCTTTGTGGGAGTTATATTCATAGATGCAAAGGGGGCATGGAAGGGAAGACAGATTGGTAGAGGATACATAGTAGTATAAAGGTCAAGAACCACTGTTTTACAGGAAAAAAGCTTTGCTGATGATGTCCTGTCTCTATATCTATAAGCATCCAGCTTAACTTTAATTTCATTAATATTCCTTGCTAGCACTCATAATTTCATCTAATTTACTCTATATTTCTATGCTTATATTTGAAGAACAATATTTCTTGGTGTTTCTTCCACATGCTCTCTTCTTTAATTTGATTCTGTGTTCTCTTGTGTCTCTTGAGTCTCACACAAACAGAGCTCTTTGGTAACTTGATCCTCTTCAAAGCCCTGTATAAATACTCACAGATGATCTTCTAGAAGAGGCTTACACCTGTGACTCCAGTTCTAAGGCCACATAACTTTCAGAACTGTGGCCGTGGGTGGTGGTGGTGGTGGATACAATTTGCACTTTATAGTTTAATATCTGGTCCTGGTTTTATCATAATTTACTGAGTTTCTTTTAAAATTTTCTAACATTGCTGGTATTCACCACCCAATCAGGAAGACTGTTCCTTTTATTCATCACTCTAAAGTTGAAGTTGTTCTTCCTGATGTCCAATCTGGAATATTTCTTGAAAATCTTGGTGTTGCTCCTAGTGTGACTCAGATCTCCTTTTTCTCTTTTCTGCTGTAATGTTGGAAGTTCCAGTCTCTTTAGTCTTATCTTATAAGAGAGATCTCTCAAGCTAGGAACCATTTTGATTGCAGCTCTTTGAATCCTTTCTATATTCCTTATATCTTTATAATTATGAGATGACCAAACAATTGCAACATTCTAGTCTGAGTTGAATCATTGATTCTATCAGCTTCTCATCATTTCATCCATATAAATAAATGCCCTTTTTATTTTTTTTTTCAGTAACTCATGTGTAAGTCCCCTAACAATATTGCTTATATGTTTTTTTGTTGTTGGTGAAGGAGATGCAGCAAAATATGGGTGCCCAGCAGACAGTTTGGCCCTGGGACGTGGCACTTGGCGGCTCTTGCACACTATGGCAGCTTACTACCCTGACCAGCCATCCTCCCAGCAGCAGCAAGACATGCGTTCCTTCATCACACTCTTCTCTAAGTTCTACCCATGTCCACCGTGTGCAGAGGACTTCAGGGAATGGTTAGTGGCTGCAACTCTTGTCTGTCTCCCATACAGAGAGTAGTATATGACTAGCTCAAGAAATATAAATAACCAACAACCAGACACTACCTTCATGAAATAGCTAGTCCTGTTTATTGATTGATATGTTGATCTTCCCTTGTTTTAGTTGTGAGGATCCTGTGGAAGTGATTGTCCTTGATTAACACAGATGAACATTAACGATTTGTCAATTAAACTCTAAGGTTGTGTAAGAATGATTGTCATTGATGACTATCATAGTGTATAGAAATGGCTGCATGGCTGTCCTTGATAGCTGTTACATATCAGTTAATTATTGATCCTGTCTCCCATAGACTCAAGGCCTGTGTTGAGATGTTGTTTTTGATGATTAGTCTAATGAATTTGCTCCTTTCCTCCTCAGGCTGAAGACCAACACCCCTAAAGTGGACTCCCGCAGTGGCCTCTCCCAGTGGTTCTGTGAGGCACATAATGAGGTCAACAAGAAGCTGCAGAAGCCACTCTTTGACTGCAAACGTATCAATGAGCGGTGGCTTGACGGCTGGGCGGACGGCTCGTGTGACTGAGTGGTAGAGAAACGTTGTCTCTGTACACTGGCCAGGGAACTTGTTCGCATGAAAAGGTTGTTTTTCCAGAAATGTATCTTTGGTACATGAAGATTTTATATATACATATTTTTAAAATTTTTAATATTTTGAGTAGATACTGTATATAAGCTATATTTGATAAACTATATATATATATATATATATATATTTATATATTCATATATATATATATATATATATATATATATATATATATATATATATATATATATATATATATATATATATATATATACTCGTATATAAGCAGAACATCCTACAGTATGACTGTATTTGAGAACTAACAAAGGAGCATTACATGAAGACAGAGTTTCCTTTATTATTTACTGAAAGCATCATAACCAAACAAGTGAGTGATTGTGTGCTTGTCAAATTCTGCATGTCTTGAAAACTATTGCAAATATGTATTCTGAGTAATGGAGTGCAGCTCAGGGAAGTGTTTTCCTTGTGTTTATGAGATTTATAGAGATTGAAATAACAGACTTAAAGCAAAACAAAGTTCAGGTGAAGAATACCATGAAGTTTGTTTGTTCTGTATATGTGATGCAATAATGCATATGTTGTTGGGCAGTAAGTGTTGTCTTGAGCTACATGATAGCAGTTTACTTGGCCAAACTCACACATGACTTGACACTGATAGATGTTAGAAATAGTGACATTGATATGAGAAACTCAGGATTGTATGAAACTATATTAGAGTAGTATGACTCACTTTTCTTAAGAAAGAAGTTTAAAGGTTTACTGGTAGCTGCATCTCATGCATAATTGAATATGTTTTTTTTTTTTTTTTTTTTTTTTTTCTTGAAAAGTTATCTTTACAAAACCGGTGTTTCTTCACGTGTTCTGTTCACCAGCTAGTTGCATACTTTAATACTTCATAGGATTATTTCTTTCATCTCTCCTTTAGGTTGCATCCACACTGTCAAACACTGTTCATCAGATAAACATTGTTACCAGATAGCAATAGTTAGAGAAAAGGAGTGTTGGTGACCTCAGAAGTGAGTACCATGGACTAACAGTCTTTGCCTGTGTTCACATGTTCATAATTCAGAATTTTGTATACAGAGTGACAGGAGACAGGCATAGAACTACAATATTGCCAAGATGATTCAAGGCTATCACTTTCTTTGGTGACGGTGTTTGTCCAATGGAGATGTTTGCCTGTGTGTGTGTGTGTGTGTGTGTGTGTGTGTGTGTGTGTGTGTGTGTGTGTGTGTGTGTGTGTGTGTGTGTAATTCACCTCGGTTGCCTGCTGGTCACCCAGCCAGTCTTCCCCATTATGGAGCGAGCTCAGAGCTCATAGACCAATCTTTAGGTAAGACTGAGACCACATTAACACACAACACACACACTGGGAAAGCGAGGCCACAACCCCTCGAGTTACATCCCGTACCTATTTACTGCTAGGTGAACAGGGGCCACACATTAAGAGGCTTGCCCATTTACCTCGCCGCTTACCGGGACTCGAACCCGGGCCTCTCGATTGTGAGTGTGTGTGTGTGTGTGTGTGTGTGTGTGTGTGTGTGTGTGTGTGTGTGTGTGTGCACGCGCGTGCATGCATGCGTAGGTGGGCGTTATTAATTTATCACGGTAATGATATTATGTTGTTGGTTATCTAATGTAATTATTTCTTCTGCATTATCAATTTATCTATAATGCAAATACTTTTGGTTCTAAACTATCTGTAATCGATGATTTTTATTTTTAGAAAATGAGCGTTTTTAAACTTTCAAAATCAAATGTAGTTACTTTACTTAAGACTGTACCACTTTTTGTTAGTGAGGAGACAGAGTAAACATTGAATTTGAAGTTTTCAAATGATAACAATATCTAGTTATTGGTTATCCGATGATTATTTATCCCGCACTATCAATTTATTTATTGCAGATAAGCCTTCTAAGATAAAAAAATAAGGATTTGGATTTATCAATATCATTATTGATAGTATTAAAATTATTGGTTTATTGATTTATTAATTAGTGGTTATCCTATGATAAAGTTATAGCCAGTTGTCAGTTGTCAATAATGTTATCATAATCAATCTATTGGTTATCGTGATAAATATTTTCATTATCGTATCCACCTATGTAGTACATATATAAAGTTGGTGCCAAGAAATTCACTGTTAATGTAGCATAAATACAGTGTGGTAAGAAAATCCACATTAAACACTATGATAAACACTGACTTATAATGTTACCTTGGTTTACATGCATGTCTTCAAAGATTAATTATAGAACTCAGAAATATGTCAGGCCTGTTTGTCTATCTATATACTATTTATTTATTTACTTGTATATGGAAGAGTCTTATGGGATGGCTGTTCAAACATGAAATTGGAAGTGAATTATTGCTATCATTTTATAGATCCATACCACAGATGTTATTGGCCAAAACACCAACATACAAATATATTGCTATCCCTCACCACCCATTGCACTGTACACGTCATCCACCCAGGCCTGGAGAGATGGATGACCACTTTCTGAAACACGAACCACAAGGACAATAAAGACTGCTTCTGTACAGTCAGTCATACAGCCTGTGCCTCATTGAGGATACTCAGGAATGTCTCACTGTGTTTCCACTGCACAAGTTGGTAAGGTTAGTTTCCTGCTTGTCTTTGTTCCTTCATATGGTATAAGTTAAAGCTATAGGTAATATTATTCGTAGACTATTCATGTGTTCTTATTTCAACTTGTGAATGTTTAGCATTTCTAGGTGTTCACTACTATAACCCATAAAATATATCAATAGTATTGTGGAAGGGTGGTGAAAGGATGCACGGGTTGTGAATGAGTACTTTATTCCTGACTAGTTTCGCTGTTATAGCTTCTTCCTTTCCTCTGAAGAAGCTATAACAACGAAACTAGTCAGGAATAAAGTACTCATCCACAGCCCGTGTATCCCTTCACCACCCTTCCACAAGTTGTCATTATGTTCTATCAATAGTATTGGATATATTTAGCAGACATCAAGCCACACTTCTTGGTGGTGGCAGATTGAGAGGTTTTCAGCCCTTGTCTGTAAAAGTGCAGGACACTACTAAATGCATTTCAGCAAAGATTGTGTCCTTAGCTGAAGTGAAGGTACCGCACTCAACAATGACTAGTAATATGGTTTTGTTGTTTAAGCTCACTTTTTTTTTTTTTTTAACACTATAGAATACTTAGTACATCACTCTGAATAATGGATAGATACCTTGAGAATGAGAGTAATCTGAATAATGGATAGATACCTTGAGAATGAGAGTAATCTGAATAATGGATAGATACCTTGAGAATGAGAGTAATCGCTAAGAATTTTGTTATTGAAGTAATTTAGATCATTATCATTTGTCTTATGATTTTTATATAAACTCTGATTATAATTATACACTTACCTGAGCTGGGTTCTTCACAGTCACTTTAGCAACTGCAAACCTGCAGACAATATATTTGATATTTGCAGCCTTACAAACAAACAGTTTTCTAACTTTAGCTACAGAAGTTTAGATAGAGCAAGTTGAATGGCAATATATTCAGTACAAATATTAAACAGGAAAGCAGTTTCAGTAATAAATAGTGAAGATTCATTAAAAAGCAACACATTAGTAAACTGTTCTGTCATTGTGATTGGTCACTTAACTAAATGGTTTGGTGGGGGTTGCAAGAGATAATAGGAAGGTTGTGTGTCCTTCCTAACACCGCTCTGATGCCAGTGGCAACACTCGCAGGATCAACCATGCAGAAAATTTACTAATTGATTTACTTTTTCAATCGTATTTTTGCATCATAAATCTATATATTTGCAGCAGTCTTGCTCCAAAACACAAATGCCAACCTATGAGACAAGTACATTACTTCTATAAGAGGATAGAGGTGTGTACTTAGACTTCATGACACTGTGGTAGGACTAGTGTGCGTTAAAAAAAAAAACTAAAAAATGAGAAAAAATAAAGTTTATTTTTACTAACAATATAGTATTAACTTTGTAAAAATACTATAAATTATTTTTCAGAATCCTTCTGAAGGGAGACTGATGAGTAATGCTTTTTGTATACACATTGCACCTTTCACAAATAAATTACTTATAAACTAAAATAATAATATATCAGTTACACACATCAACTACATGTAACTGGAAATTAACAAGTCAACAAACCTTCAAGAAACCCAAGAAACCTTCCACTAAGGAAGGACTGAGTACTCGTACACATGCCACCAAGCCTTGCCATTGTTACTGAATTTTATTGTAGACATATCCAGTACATTTTTTTTTTAATTGAGAGCATAGTAATTTATTACATTGAATAAAATAGATGTCACTGCACGTCTCCAGCAGATGTGTGTGACCGGTTAGTCCTCCGTAGTGTACAACTTCACTTCTGGATCTGCCTTGCTTGTCTGCTCCTTGGCATTCAAACATCAGATACAGAATCCAGGTGGCTCTCAAGAAGACTCTGGAGTGCCTGATGGATGGAGTTTTCTGTAGCATCAGTTGCACCAGACAAGCGTTCAATGATCTCATGAGCCAAGGCATTGATAGTATTGGTGTCCATGTTGCTGCCACTGCTACCAGTGTTGCCCTCTGTGTTACTAACCATGTTATTTTCAAAAATTCCGTAAGTGGTATTATCAGTGGTGCTATCAGTGGAGCCAGGAGTAGTGCCATCAGTGGAGCCATGAGAGGTGCCATCAGTGGTGTCATCAATGGTGCCATCAGTAGTGCCACCAGTGGCATCAGTAGCACCACCAGTGTTATTATCAGTGGTGCCAGTAATTATGCCATTAATAATGCCATCAATGGATCCATCAGCAGTGCCACCAATGCTATCAGTAACACCACCAGTGGTGCCACCAGTGTTATTATTAGTAGTGCCATCAGTGGTCCCAGTAATTATGCCATCAATGGTGCCAACAGTAGTGCCACCAGTGCCATCGGTAACACCACCAGTGGTGCCACCAGTGCTATTATTAGTAGTGCCATCAGTGGTATTATCAGTGGTGCTATCAGAGGAGCCAGTAATTATGCCATCAATGGTGCCATCAGTAGTGCCACCAGTGCCATCAGTAACACCACCAGTGGTGCCACCAGTGTTATTATTAGTAGTGCCATCAGTGGTGCCAGTAATTATGCCATCAATAATGCCATCAATGGTGCCATCAGTAGTGCCATCAGTAACACCACCAGTGGTACCACCAGTGTTATTATTAGTAGTGTCATCAGTGGTGGCACCAGTGGTGCCAGTAATTATGCCATCAATGGTGCCATCAGTAGTGCCAACAGTAACACCACCAGCAGTGCCATCAGTGGTGTCACTAATGGTGCCATGAATGGTGCCACTAGTGGTGCTATCAATAGTGCCAATATTGGTGCCATCAGTGGTGTCATCAATGGTGCCATCAGTAGTGCCACTAGTGCCATCAGTGGTGCCATTAGTGGTGCCACCAGCGATATCATCAGTGGTGGCACTAGTGGGACCATCATTAGTGCCACCAATGGTGCTACCAGTGGTGGTAATGGTGCCATTAGTAATGCCTTCAATGGTACCACTAGTGGTGCCATCAATAGTGCCAATATTGGTGCCACCAGTGGTGTCATCAATGGTACTACTAGTGGTGCCACCAGTGGTGCCATCAATTGTACCACTAGTGGTACCACCAGAGGTGCCATCAATTGTGCCACTAGTGGTGCCATTAGTGGTGTTATCAATAATGTCATCAGTGGTGCCATCAGTTATGCTTTCATTGATTCCATTAATGACAGTTTCAACATTGCTATTATTGGTTTCTTGAGTGTTTTGGTTATCAGTAATGCCATCAGTGGTTCCATCACTGATGTCATCATTAATGCCAACAGTATTGCCATTAATGGTTCCATCATTGGTGGTGGTGTCACTGGTTCCTGGGATGATGGTATTAGTGGTGCTGTCAGTAGTGGTGTCAGTGATTCTGTCGTTATTGGTCTCAGTGATCCTGTTCTGTGCACTGGCAATCACTGCATCAATATATTCCTTAACAGTCCCTTGGATGAATTCTCTTATACGATCCCCAATTGACAATATGTCGACAGTGTTTCTGTTATGCCACCGCTTGCTGCCATGTGGTAGTCTGGCCACAGTGGCTTCCTGCTGCCTGGTTCGCTCCCCAGATGAGGCTATACCACCATCACTGTTCCTTTTACCACGGCTGCCATTATCAGCAAGCATTCCCACAGTAGTGTCGAAGGACCGCCTGGCTCGTGCAACGTGGTACCTGAGCAAATCTCTGGCTTCCCCCAGTGCTGAATTGGGAGCAGCTTGGCTTCCCTCACCTGACCGTTGTGGCAAGCTGCGGCCCATGGTGAACACCTCGGTATAGTTGTCTCTCTGTGTCATTTGCAGTGATGAAGTTTTTCCTTTTATTATGTGTACTGTGTCAGTCCTTATGACCACTGGGGAAGCAGAACTACGATGCTGTTTTTCACGTGTATCCTTATTGTGGCTTGAAGCAACATTTTCTTCATCCTGTTTGTCACCAGTCTCCTCCTCACTTTCCTCCTCCCTGGTGACGGGTCTCTCTCCTCTCCTAAGGGATCCCATTTCCTCTCTGATTGCCTTCCGAGCAGCCCCTACAATAGCCTGAGAGAACCTGCGTCTTGTGTTGTCAGAGCGGATGTCATCTTGTTGTCTTCCAATTGTAGGGCGATCATTTCTTATGGAGGACATGATCTTTCTCTTGAGCTTGGTCATGAAGCTGTCAATGATGGCAGAAATATCTTGGGTCGCCGAGGAGAATTGCCGCCCACTGCCATGAACCAAACTGTCTCTTCTAGACTTGTTTTGTCACTCTCACGTGATGTACTTGAAATTATTGTTTGAACCAGTTTATTGATTGCATCACTGAGAGAAGAACCCTCACCAGCATTATTATCATCACCACCACCACCTCCACCACCATCATCATTGCTCTCACCACCTGCACCACTATCATCAATGCTCTCAACACCTACACCACCATCATCATTGCTACCACCACCACTGCCACCAATTAATCTGTCATTGTGAACTTGACTCATCACACTGTCAATGAATGCCTCCACAGCAGCACTAATCCCATCTTGTAACCCATCACCACCCTGCCCCTCATCCCCAGCCAGGTCATCATCCTCAGGTACAGCCACAACCCCCGGGAAGCCCTCATCCCCAGCTGGACCATCCATCTCGTCACCTATAATGTCACCAGCTATGATGACACTAGTGGTATTGCTAGTGATGGTGATGGAGCCCTTGCTTGTCCCGTCATCCGTGGTGCACTTGGTGACCACTATGAAGTCGCCTGTTGTGGTGCAATGTGTGGCGTCACTTGTGTCTGTGGTGCTCCCACCTGTGTCACCAGCTGTGTTCTCTGCTGTGAGTACTGGATCAGCTGTGTCACCTGTGGCTTTTGTTACGTCTTCAGCTATCTCACTTGTTTCCTCTGCTGCCTCGTCTGCTGCTTCATCCATTGTGTCACCTGCTGCTTCACCTGCTACATCACCTGCTTCATCAGTTTCACCAGCTGCTTCTGATATTTCACCAGCTGCCTCTGTTGTTTCACCAGCTGCCTCACCAGTTGCTTCACCAGCTGCCTCTGCTGTTTCACCAGCTGCTTCACCTGTTTCACCAGCTGCCTCTACTGTTTCACCAGCTGCCTCTGCTGTTTCACCAGCTGCTTCACCTGTTTCACCAGCTGCCTCTGCTGTTCCACTTACTGCTTCACCTGTTTCACCAGCTGCCTCTGCTGTTTCACTTGCTGTCTCACCTGTTTCACCAGCTGCCTCTTCTGCTTCACCTGATTCTCCTGCTATTTCACTTGCTGCTTCACCTGTTTCACCAGCTGCATCTGCTGTTTCACCAGCTGCTTCACCTGTTTCACCAGCTGCCTCTGCTGTTTCACTTACTGCTTCACCTGTTTCACCAGCTGCCTCTGCTGTTTCACTTGCTGTCTCACCTGTTTCACCAGCTGCCTCTTCTGCTTCACCTGATTCTCCTGCTATTTCACTTGCCGCTTCACCTGTTTCACCAGCTGCATCTGCTATTTCATGTGATGCTTCACTTGTTTCACCAGCTGCTTCTGCTGTTTCACCAGCTAGTTCTGTTGTTTCACCAACTGCCTCTGCTGTTTCACCAGCTGCCTCTGCTATTTCACCAGCTGTTTTTTTTGTTTCACCAACTGCTTCACCTATTTCATCTGCTGTTTCTGTTGTTCCATCAGCTGCTTCACCTACTATTTCACCTGCCGTTTCATCTGTTTCATTTATCACCTCGTCTGTTGATTCACCTGCTGCTTCACCTGCAGCTCCTTCGTCTGCTACTTCAGCAGTTGTGTTGTCATCGGTACCGTCATCCGTGCGGTCCCTTGTGCCGTCACGGAGTCTTGTACTGTAGATTGTGCTGTCCCTTGTGCCATCCAGCCGCCACACACTGAGCTGGAATCGCTGGTTTGGTTGGGAGAGTTTGGACGGCCTTGCGCCTTGAACTTGTGGGGAAATTTTGATCTCTCTCCAAGGGTTGAGTCTCTTTGCGCCTATACCACCATCGTTACCACTACCACTACTACCAGTATTACTACTGCCAATGTTTCTTCTCGTCCTGGACCTTGGGTGTTTCTTCCTGAAGGTGCTTACTGTCTGATTCACGAGTCGTTTCCTACTCAGCAGATTTTGGCCACCACTGTCTTCACCACCAGAACCATGACTTGGGAACGATCCTAAATTCCCTTTTTCTCTGAGCCCCTTGAGCTGCCCTGAGTCGTCTTTTGTACTATGCGAGCTGTTTCTGTAGTCACCCACCATGGTTCCCCACTCGTTGCCGTGACTGGGAACGCGATCACCGAAGTCACCAAGAACCCCTACATTGAGCAACACAGGTCTTGTCTTGTTTTGCGTAGGGTCCTCTCCTCTCCACCATGGCCCCCGGAGGCTGTGTTCAGGGTGATGCAGAGCTCTTGTGCCGCCGCGGTGGATGTCCCTTCCTTGCACTGCTACCTGTGGGATTGCAGGCGTGTTAGGGTTTCATAAACGTGTGATCCAATGTTGTTATTGATTTCGGTGTGTAATTCACTGTTTGATCTGCTGCAGTCTCTGACGAGGCAGCCAGACGTTACCCTACGGAACGAGCTCAGAGCTCATAATTATTTCCGATCTTGGGATAGGTCTGAGACCAGGCACACACCACACACCGGGACAACAAGGTCACAACTCCTCGATTTACATCCCGTACGTGTGTGTGTGTGTGTGTGTGCTCTGGTGGCGAAAGACGAATGAGCGGAAGAAGAACGTGAAGAAGTTGAAATAAGTATAAGAGCAAGGAAGAGGGAGGGAACAAGATCAGGGAGGAGAAGATGAGTGCTTAACAGGAGGAAATGAGAACAGAAGAAGAATGGAGAACAAAAGTATAGAGGAGAGGGGAAAGGAAAATATCAAGAAGCAAGAGGTAGAATAAAGAGAAAGGAAAGGAGCGATAACGAAAAAGGACGATGAAGAGAACAAGACAATAAGAAAGAAGTAGGCAAATAAAAAGAAATGGTTCCAGTTATCATTTTAAATTTGAGGTTCTTCCCAACTCCCTCATTCAGCTCTCACCTTCATCTAAGTTACGCCCATCAATATAACCCTCACCATTGACGCCCTCTCTACTGTCTACGTCGTCACACGTCACTCCTGCGTCACTAGAAAACACGTTACCTTTGCACACATTCACACACACACACACACACACACACACACACACACACACACACACACACACACACACACTATGAAAACTTATACCTCATTGTACACGAAGTAAGTGATGAAGAAAAGCAAAACAAAAAAAACATCAATATCTTTATGGTAAGGATGCATAACCTTCACGTGGGCAATGTTGAGGTACTGACCAGTAACAATAGCGTGATCACAACCTTCATGTCTGTGGCCTCCTCAGCGTGGTGGTGGTGATGGTGGTGGTGGTTGTGGTGACTGACTCCTTTCCTGGTGGCCTCCTCTCAGGGACCTGAGGGGAGGGAACGTGGTCAATCAATCGGAATCAGTTTATCATTTTCGTTTTTTTTTTTTTTTTTTTTTTTCAGTGTTTTGTGTAAGCATGTGGCATGTGCGGGGCGGCGGTGACTTTACCTAGTGGGGTGTGGAGCCTCCTTTCAATGTACACACTATACACAGGTCATCTGTCAGCAGTAAAGACACAGGCTGTGCAATATTCTGAACTGAAAGGGAGAGCATTGGTACGGAACAAAGATTACGTCTAGAATATTAGGAAGGAATAATTTAATGGAAACCGGGTCCTGATGTGTCCGGGGATGGCTTTTCGATCATCTGCGGTGGATCGAAATCTTTTAAATAACTTGATGTACGAGACTGACTCAAAGAACAGGTCACCACTGTTTTACCTTCCCCACGTACGTAACCAACACATTAGCGAGGATTTACACTGTGATCATTGGCTTGGTTTCAAATTGTATTCTGTTGATTCGGTCACGCGCGAAAACCACTGCACCACTAAATGCCTGCTAGTGATCTATTAAATTTGCCCCAACATTCTGACCTCAAACACAAACAAGAATCACAGTTGTGTATAGTAGTGAAACACATTACTCCACACATGCAGTACACTCACGCCACATCCACCACCGCCTCCTACTCCAGTTGCCTGGAGGAGCCTAATCGTGAGGACGCGGTCTACTCCCCGGTAGTGAGTGACTGAGAGGCGCACAAGGGAGTAAGGGCCACAATGGGCTGGCCGGCACTACTATCCAACAACCACGAAAACAGTTTCTTCTAATAGCACAGTGGCCGTGTCTGGTGTGTGGCTGGCGGCAACGAGGTGACCCAGATGAATAAGTCAAGGTACTACTGGGTAATTATAACTTACCATGCGTGAGTTTCTGGACGACTAGTGGCGGAAGTAACGAGTCTGTCCAACTCTAAACAAGGGAAAAGAAACAAAAACGTTTAACCGTTAGTCTTCATCCTAGAAAATAAAAGGAAGTGGATGATTGTAATTGCAACGCATAACCACTGCACTACTTTTGGAGGGAAAGAAAACAAACAAGCCGGAGTGAAAAGAGGTACATCAGATACATATTTTCCTCGTCTCCCTCCAATAGTGCCTGGAAGTGATGGCGTGGTGAAGACCACTACCTACCTCAATTTCTCAGGTTTGAGGGACGTGTGTTATTAATACCTAGACTGCGTGACTTACTGAGTGCTAGGCGTAGTACAGACTTTTCTGTTCATTATTGTTATAAGCATTGTTACCGTTATTATCTTCGCGATGGTTGAGTGGCGGTGCCGTCGCCGTGGAACACCGCCTCCCACACTGTCACGCTACGCTGCCCAACGCAGTAGGTTAGCGGCGCCGTGGCGTAAGTGCATGGCCTGCTGCTGGAGGCGAAGGTTGCCGCGGCACCGGCTGGTGAGTTCCGGTTAGGAAGAATCCGGTAGCAGTTCTCTGACGTGGGTATGGGTGTTCCCGCGGCGGGTAACAGGGCAGCGCGCCTCGTGCAGCTGACCGGCGTCCTGGCATTCGTACAGGTCTGCGTGCAGGTCACCCACAACCACCACCACCATCAGGCCTATT
>NC_059267.1:11077458-11092458 GCF_017591435.1 Portunus trituberculatus
ACATTTTGTAGAAGGTGCATTTGCCAACCTGTGATAGAGAAAGATAACTCATCTGCTAGAATCTCACTTTTTTTCATATAACATGTAGGCTTTTCACAGGGATTTATGGACTAAAGGAGGTACAGGCAATCCCCCAGTTAATGAACATTCACACAACAAAATTTCGCTACAACGAACGTATGCTTTTGCTACCATCTGCTCGTATAACGAACACCAAATTCGCTTTAACGAAATTTTATCCAGGTAATTTTTTCCAAGTTTGAAAGCCCCGCTGTATCACACAAGCCAACAGGCTTTTGAATACACCAGCGCCTCTCATGGACAAAATGCGCACCACTCACTCCCCCTACCCTTCCCTGCTCTTATTAGTTCGAAACAATAACAGCGTCCAGCAGCAGCTTGTCTTCCCTCGCTCAACATGCCACCAAAACGCCCTGCAATCAGCCCTTCAATGTTGCCTAGCGTTGCTAAGAAGACCAGGAGGTCTCTTACTCTCTAAGTGAAGCTGGATATTATTCACAGATACGAGAGAGGCGTGAAAACTAATAGCATTGCTCCCCACCATGGCTTGACTCCATCTAGTGTCTCTACTATTTTCAATTCAGCAGACTCTATTAAGAAGCCTGGTAAGACCATATCTTCCTTGCAAGCTAAAAGAACCACCTGACTTTGCAATGGATAAAATGGAAAGCCTTGTGGAAATGCACATCAGTTTTGTAAGCGGTACAATGATGCGCCCACTGTTTACATTCCACAGGTTGCCGGCTAGTGTCTTTCCCGCTCCACTCTCCCTCCCTTCATAAATTTAAGATCATCAACATTATAAAGTTACGTACATACATCTACATACATTAGTGTACATTATAATGATTAGTGTACATTATAATGACTTAGTCTTAAATTAAACTACTTAAATGTTTAACTTTATAATTTTTACTTTCATTAAACCTTTTACTGTACTATGATGCACTCTCGCTTTGTTTACTCTCAATGGAAATTCAAGTTAGAGGTCAAACTTGTTATAATTGGTACGCTTAACGAAAATTCACGTAACGAACGGGTTTTTAGGAACGTAACACGTTTGTTAAGCGAGGGTTGCCTGTACTTTTTGGGGTACCTCCTATCTGAAAGCCCACCCGCTAAAGAACCGTTACTCCGTGTAAGGAAGCCTAACCTACACTCGGACCAGGGATAGGATTCGAACCCATGCGCTTGGAGACCTCTTGGACCCCAAAGCTCACGTGGTTCCATTGTACCACAGTGGCCCCAACTTGCGGTCATATTAGTGTCAATGAATATGAAGAGTGGCTTTACCTGGGAAAATGTTCGGTCCATAACGTAGAGGATTCCCATCGTGAAGGAGACGCAAGCACCGTTGCCTTTCACCAATTGTTGTATCACTAAGGCCAGCTGATCGTTGTAGTATAGGTCCAACTGGTCCCGGAGTCCCCCGAGGCTGGAGCTGTTGTCCGCATCCTGGTGAAAGATTAGCAGTGCAACTCTGTAGCTGATCTTGGTGGAAGATACCGAAGCATACGGTGGTGCATCGTACCTGTGTATCACAACTACCACCACGACTCACGGTCACGACATTAACATACGTACTGCGTTGGCCTACCCAATTGTAGTGAGAGAGAGAGAGAGAGAGAGAGAGAGAGAGATTGTAATTCGACATCAAAGAATCTCTCTCTCTCTCTCTCTCTCTCTCTCTCTCTCTCTCTCTCTCTCTCTCTCTCTCTCTCTCTCTCTAAGCTAAGAGATAACTGTGTGATAGTAGATAATATGAGAGAGGAGCAAGATAGAAAGGGAGGAGGACTAATGGTGCTATATAGGAAGGATACAGGAGTAGAGCTAGAGAAGATACCAACAAAATGTCCGGATATATTGCACACAAAAGGGAAAATGAGAGGATGGGAGATGAGACTAGTAGTGGTTTACCTGAGTGTTAACGATCCACCCAGAAATAATAATATTAAGCTACAAATGGAAAGGATAATAAATGGAAACTCTCACCCGCTCTTAGTCATGGGTGACTTTAATGGACATGTGGGCTTCAAAGGGGAGCAGAAGGTGAATACAAATGGAGAAATCATTTTGGAATTGATGGAATGTAATGTTAAATGATGATTGCAAATGCACAGGAGAGTTCACATGGAGCAGAAATGAACAAAGGAGTGTTATTGATTATGTACTGGCAACAAATCAAGTCTATAGGAAATTCAAGAGCATGCATATAGATGAGGAGAAGGACATTTTTGACATGTCAGACCACAATCTAATTGAAGTGGAGCTAATAATAAAAGAGGAGAGTGGGTTGTGAAGGAGTATTATAAAACAGACAATAATTCCTTAGAAAGATTTTGGGTGTGCATGGAAAGCCAGGCGCTAAATAAGGAAGTGGAGAACATTGAAAAATTGGAGTCACTAATAAAAGAAACAGCAGAGAAGGTGCTAAAAGGAAAATATAGGAGAAGAGGAGAAAAGAATAGCAAGAACACAGAGCCTGTATGGATAAATGATGTAATTAGAAAAGAAATCAAAGAAAGGAGGAGTTTAAATAGGATGAGGAGAAATGCAACAACAAATGAAGAAGAGAGGGAAAGGTGGAAGGAGTTATACCCAAAGCAAAAAGAAAGGGTACATGTGCTAATAAAAAAGGAGATCTGTAAACAAGAAGAGAAAACAGTCAAAGAAATAAAGGAAAGCAAGGATGGAGGAAAGAAGATGTGGGAGTACATTAAGAAGCTAAAAGGGGAAAAGATCAAGGAGAAAAATCCCTTAAAAATCTATGGAGAAGATGGGGTAGAACTGGAGCAGGAGAAGGTGGGGGAGGAGGTAAAGAAATTCTGGAGCAACATATATAGAAAATATGAAAACAATATTGAAGAAATGTGGAATGTGAGGAAGAGAGAGGAGTATGAGTATGAGAACATGATCAAAGACATAGAAGAGAAACGATCAGTTAGGCTGAACGCAGTTGATGAACAAGGGACACAAATGCAATATATACAGACTTGTGCAGTGGAGGTATGGGAACACATCGACATGGCAAGAAGGGTGACAGGAGGAGAGGTGCAATTACAACAGAACATTATCACAGAGGAAAGAGTGGCGAGGTGTCTGGGAAAAATGAAGAGCAAACGAGCTGTGGGGACAGATAATATTAAAGGACAAGTGTACAAGGAGATAGGAAATAGCACAGTATGAAAGGAAATATTAGCAAAGGGAATGAAAAGTACATTAGAGTCAGGCCATGTACCACCAAGCTGGAAAGAATCAAGGACAGTGATGATCCCCAAAAGCCAAGGATTTGAGACCTATTGCATTAACTAACGTTGGGTATAAACTAATGATGTCAATCATAAGAGATAGCTTAGAAGATCACATAACAAAGAACAGCTTAGGGAAACAAACGCAAGGAGGTTTCACAGAACATAGTACAATTGAAAATAACATTTTTGTTCTAAAATACTGCATACAAAAATCTTTCAAGATGAAAAAAACGTTAATTGTAACATCAATTGATTTTGCCAAAGCATATGATAGCATAAAGAGGAGAAATTAATACAAGTCCTGATGGAAACTAAAATACACCCAAAATGTATTAATTGAATAGCCAATGTATATAACAATGATAAGACCAAAATTGACCTAGTAGAGGAAGAAAAGCTGGAAACAGACGTGACAAGCGGAATAAGGCAGGGATGCACAGTGTCTACCACTCTTTTCAAACTGATTACTTTGAAAATAATGCAACAAATACAAGATTTAAACAAAGGCTACAGGGACGAGGAGTTTAATATAACATGGCTTTTCTTCGCTGACCATGGAATGTTGTTAACCAGCAGTGTGGAGGATACCAAACACGTAATAAAGAAAATGGAGGAGATAGGAAAAGAATTTGGGTTAGAAATAAACAAAGAGAAAAGTAGAATAATAATATTTAACATGAAGGTAAGACCAGAAAATATTGAAAATATAGAAGTAAAAGATAGATTTAGATATTTAGGAAGCACTATAAATGACAGCATTAATTGGTTCACAGTGCAGAAGGAGGAAATGTTAACAAAGGCGAGAAAGCTGGCCAATATGACGAGGAGCGTAATAGCGACAAGTTGCTCAAAACTACTCATTGGAAAAACTTTTTGGAAGAGTGGCACTTCCTCCATTTTGTATGGAAGTACCATTATAGACCTTAATGAAATGGAAATTAGTAAGCTGCAGAGGATAGAAAATGGGGTTTTCCGGCAAATTTTAGGAGCACCAAGCTATACACCTATAGCAACCCTGAGGGGGAAGTTGGAGCATCTAGTGTGAGTTGAAGAGTGAGGGAAGGGCAGGTAAAATATCTCAGATATCTACTGGTGGAAGGAAAAGACTTGGTGAGAAGGGTAGCAGAAGAGTTGGTGGAGAGTAGGCAAGGGAGATGGATAAAAAGAAAGGCACAGGAGCTAAAAGATCTGAGAGAATTAACACTACTGAAAGGAAGCATACAAAATGAAACAAAGGAAAGTATATCAAGCATAATGAAAACTAGGGACACACAGGCATGGCGAGAAGCATTAAATGATAAAACTAGTGTAACTCTGTACAAAGAACACAGGAAGGAGACTGGAGGGCAAGATGAGGTATACACTAATGACATAGCATCAGATATCCTATTGAAATGTACAACAAACCCTAAAATTAAATGACAGGAAAACATTTTCAAATGGAAGCACAGACTGTTGGCTGTGTAGTGGTGACAACGAAAATTTAGCCCACTTCCTTCTCTGGTGCCCTGCCTATGCCACAGAAAGACAGAAAAATAAAACAATACACCAGCCATACCAGGAAAATACTGAAAAAATAATTGGGGCTCTGCTTTTTAATAATACAGACATACAACAAACAAAAACAACTCTGCAAAAATTTTGGAATGTAAGACAAAAGAAGATCAAGGAAATAGAAGACGATAACAGAAATCAATAAGTGAAAGAAGAAAAGACCCCGACAGCCAGAAAAATACGTCAGGGAGAGCCGATACAAAGGCATCTCTCCCGACCTACAACTCAACTCAACTCAACTCTCTCTCTCTCTCTCTCTCTCTCTCTCTCTCTCTCTCTCTCTCTCTCTCTCTCTCTCTCTCTCTCTCTCTCTCTCTCTCTCTCCCCCTAATCCAGTGGTTCCCAAGCTGGGGGCAACTTCCCCCTGGGGGAAAATTTGAAGCTACCAGGGAGGAAATAATTACACTACCTACTAACTAAAAAAATCTCAAAGTCAAATCAAAAGTCCTTTTATTTGTTACTAACCGCTCTCTATGGCTATGCTTAGTTGTTACTAACTGCCCTCTATCCACTTTACTCTGTAACTATAAGTTTTTCAGTATATTTGTACATTTGAAAAATGAATTAGTAAATAGTCTCAGTGTGTTTTAACTGCTCTTTCTCTCATACACATGAAGGGAGAAATCTGGATGGTTGAAGTGGGTGCAGGGGGAAATGACACAAATAAGTTTGGGAACCACTGCTCTAATCCAACCTTTTCTTAACAATGTGGGCTTTTCACAGGAATTTATAGACTAAAGGAGCTTTTTTCTTTTTTTTTTTTTCTTTTTCTTTTTTTTTTTTTTTAGGTTTTTAGGTAGGCCTTCTATCTGAAAGTCCATCCGTTGGAGAACCGTTAGCCTGAGTAAGGAAGCCCTTCCTATACTCCGACCGTGACCAAGATTCGAACCTGTGCGTTTGAGGACTACACGGCAGTGGTTCCACTGTACCACGGCGCTCTTTGACACAAAAGGAAGACCCCTAAACAACAAAACAGTCAAGTCACACCCGCGCCTTGGAGCAATACAAGTGTTCAGGAGACGTGTTAAGACGAGCCCTAGCAAAGCCTCACCATGATGTGCTTGTGTATTTGCGACCCGTTGAAGATTATGGTAGGGATGTCGGTTCTTTGCAGTTCATCCAGAGTGGAGAAGGGGAGGTGGATCCTGGGGTAGATGATCATGGCCTTAAGATTAGAGCGATACACTGAGCCCAGCGTGAAGGCCATCAATAACCACAGAGCTGCCACACTCCGCCCCAGGTCTTTGGAGGGCATCCAAGGCACGCCTGCCACGATATAGAGGAGTCATCGTTATTCCTGCTCACTAACGTTATAGGAATGCTAAATCAGACTGTTGTGTGGAATTAACCACATTTTCTTGTGAAAGCTTATCCTTTAGGAAAAATAAATCGATCGGTAAATATAACTAAAAAATAAAATAAAGTACTAATGAAAACTCTTGAATGGAATAAATGAAATTAAATGTAAATAAATATGAAAAAAACGTCCATATAGTGAATACACGTATATGTAAAGAAAAGAAGAAAAAAAACATCATTATGAATTAGCATGCAGAGTTGTTTAGAGGACAAAATTGTGGCCTGGCGGTGTAGCTGCTGGGACACTTCACCCACACCTCAGACGACACAGGCTGGAATCCCGCCCTGGGTGGAGACAAAATATGTGATATCTCTTCTGTTGGGTATACGTAACTAACTCGCCTCCACACACACACACACACACACACACACACACACACACACACACACACAAAAAAAAAAAAAAAAAAAAAAAAAAAAAAAAAGGATGGCTAGTTAGAGAAGAGGCCGAGGAAGGTAACACAAGTTTGGTGAAGTACAGTATCAAAACTTCCTAAAACTGTATCATGAATCAAAGGAGAAGTTTTGTATCACGAACGAACTGGTAAAACATTAAGAAAAAGAATGACTCTCTCAACCAGGAACTTAAATCTAGAAACATGAAATATCTTTTGTTTATCTGGCAGATGAATAGAAACAGAAAATTAGGCCAAAGAGTATTGACATTGTTATATGCCTGAACCGGGGGGCGTATAAACTCGTGTGTGTGTGTGTGTGTGTGTGTGTGTGTGTGTAGTAAAGCCATGGAGGAAACGAAACACCGAAAATAATTTACAATGAGTACAGCGAAGTATGTAGAAAATTAAGTAATGAAGAAAATCGATAAGTAAATTGGTGTATAGTTTCCTCTTCCATCGAATCCTGATCTGCAGAGAATGGCTGTTGAGAGGAAGTGTGAGGCTTAGCCATCTGACGACACTTATACTAACTCTGAGACAAAAGAATTCCCCAGATCCAAACAGCAGAAGTCTCCACCTCCTTAAGATGTTCCTCTCCCCCGTCTGTCCTTTCTACTCCTTCTGGCGCTTTTTTCCGTCCCCGCAAACCAGAGTCCTCTGCACTACGCCAGTCTTGGGTGACGGAGAGTTTGGCTCTGTGGTAGGAAAAAGAGGGAAAAAGAGGAAGAAAAAAAGAAGGGAAGTCAGTATTCATGTGTCGTAAGGGGACCGTGGACGTACTTAGAGAAGGACTTACTGGGGATTCGTGTGTGTGTGTGTGTGGTTTTCTATCACGCTCTGGTAAGTTTCGTGATACATACGGTGGGTGATTCATCGGAAAAATATAATTGTATATTGAAGGAAGAAAACAAAATAGAATCAGGTAAGAAGCTGCGTCATTACCGGAGATGCATTATACAAGCAAAATGAGAGAAGAGAAAAAACAAAGACGAGAAAATAAATAATTATCTTACCTGCCCTGTTTGTTGAGGAAGTCGGTTCCGCGCAGCACAGCCTGGCATGCGGTGAATACCAAGAGGGTGGCGACAAACACCGACACCCACACCTGTGTGCACAGTGACTCAGCGTGTCACGAGGCAGCCTTTCCTTTAAGGAATAGCATTCCTTGGCAAACCAAAACGTCCCTTACAGCAACACTGTAACCCCTCACTTGCAATTCGCATACTCAAATCACAACTCGCTTGTCTCTTTTTAGTCTTTAGTTTTATATTTATTCTTTTGAATTTGAATCTGAGTTCCGTTTGCCACCACTAACGACAATATTCTGAAACACTGTGCTACTCTTCCGTTACTTTCAATAGGTTCTGTTTAAAGTTGCACTGGTTTTATGTGCGTTTCCATGATTCTGGTGACGGAGTAACGAGATTGTTACATTATTACTACATTGAGAACCCGGATAATAATCTTTGTCTCCTTTGAAAGTAGTCGTAGTGAGAGAGCAAAGCGTTTCTGAATACTGGTGTTAATAAGACCCAGGTATGTCAAGCAAAGGTCGAGTTAGTTATGTGGTGAGACAACCCGCGCCCCGCCGCTTACCAGGGGGTTGTAGGGCTTGATGAAACTCGCCATGTCGGGGGTGACTCCGGGCCGGATATATATTGAATTGTACTCATCAATATAGAGAGGCTCGCTGAAGTCCAGAGTAGCCAGTCTTCCCGGCGTCAACGCGAACATCGTCCCGGCGAAGTCTACTTCCTGCAACAACGGAGACTTTTTCAGCAGCGCATCGCAAGGAATAGACAAGCAAGGGCGCAGCATTGATTTCCCTCGATCCGGAAATATTTCTTAAGTACACATAGATAGAAAAAGTTTTCATTGCATCATGAGAAAAATTATTAACAGCATCAGTGAAACCTTTTTTTAATTGTGTTATGTGGCCTTTCCATCGAGAATGTTAATACGGGAGGTGAGAATAAATTGTTAATAATACGTAATTTATTCTACCTTCTCTACATTGACCGATTCATGCACACCAGATCACATATCTTGAAGTATATTTTGTGATGTTGCGGGAGAAGCCTTGGGCAGCCAGACATCTTCCATGATTTTGAGTCTGTCCAAGCGCTATACGGTGGCTACATCTATCTTCACATGAGGAACTTTGGCTTTGAAAGAGGCTAATAATCTCTGTGGCCTTGTTTTTTTTTTTTATTTATTTATTTACACCACGTAGGCTTTTCACTGGAATTTCTGGGCAAAAGGGGATACTTTTTGGGGTACTCCTATCTCAAAGCCCGACCGCTAGGAAACCGTTACCCCGAGTGAGAAAGCCCAACCTTCACTCGGACCGTGGACAGGATTGGAACCCGTGCGCTTGGAGACCCCTCGGACACCAAAGCACACATGGTTCCACTGTACCACGGCGGCCCCTTTAGAAATGGTTGAGGAGAAAGGGGAAGTGTTTCTGAATACGGGTTTTACGAGTAGTGCAGACAAATAATATCTATGAGCCGGATTAGGAAGAGGAAAGAAGGCATAGATGTAACATATAAGGAAGTGGTACACAAAGTGAAAGAAGCAATACTCACTTGTCGCTGCAGCAAACCAATGAGGCCTGTCCAGGAACCGTTGGGCTGCTGGTGGCCGTACACGCGCTGCTTCGGTACCATTAACTGGAAACTAGAATTACCTCTTATCAATCCACAGTCCACACCACTGCCCGCCTCTTGCCCTGCGCTACTTGCCTTCACTATTAAACTGAATATTATCTACATTTTTGGCAACTCATGTATAGCAAATAATGATTGCAGTAGTAGTAGTAGTAGTAGTAGTAGTAGTAGTAGCAGTAGTAGTAGTAGTAGTAGTAGTAGTAGCAGCAGTAGTAGTAGTAGTAGTAGTAGCAGCAGTAATAGTAGTAGTAGTAGTAGTAGTAGTAGCAGCAGCAGTGGTAGCAGCAGCAGTAGCAGTAGTAGTGCAGCAGTAGTAGTAGCAGTAGTAACAGTAGTAGTAGTAGCAGTAGCAGTAGTGGTAGTGGTAGTAGCAGCAGTAGTAGCAGTAGTAGTAGCAGCAGCAGTAGTAGTAGTAGTAGTAGCAGTAGTAGTAGTAGTAGTAATAGTAGTAGTAGTAGTAGTAGCAGTAGTAACAGTAGTAGTAGTAGTAGTAGTAGTAGTAGTAGTAGTAGTAGTAGCAGTAGTAGTGGTAGTAGTTTTTGGAAAAGTTTAGAAATCGCCCATGTAAATAATGATTTCATTCATGCACGTAATAACGTCTACCAAAGGGCGTTGAGAGAAGATGCAACAAAGTGTTTGAAATGTTAAAGGCTTTTCTAAGTTAATAGAGAAAAATAAACAAATAAAAAGATTGATTAAATTAAATTAAATGAATAAGAGAAATTAAATTGATATATATGAAGAAAAATATTAAAGACAATAACACACCGCGCTCCATACAACGAGATAGCCACTCACAGTGTGGTGCACACAGAAACAAACCTAAGCATTATTTCCCTAGATTGAAAAAAATGGAGAATTTTCCGGCAGCAGAGCATGAAACAGAACATTGATATCTGCACTCACCACAGGCCGAGGTGGTGCTCTATGAGGTGCAGGATGGTCACCACGGGGCCGCTGTACTGGTAGTTGCCTGGCGTGCCCGAAATTATCAGGGCGTGGCCGAACTGTGGAGAGGAAGACACTAATACAGTGGGTTACGATCACACGACTCACGGGACTTTCCTACGATTGCTATTATGAAACACCTCATTACTTTCAAAGGCCCTAGTTGATGCTACACGGCTTGTTAAGGGAATCTTTTTCAGTTTTAGTGATAGATTAACAAGATTTCTATAATATTAATGGCAAAAGCACTCTTGACAGCTAATCATTTATATGGTCTGGAAAATAATCGTGTTGAGAGAGTGCAGCGTTTCTTCATACAAGTCTTAGTGGGGACTAACGGGAAAGTGACTTGAAGAAATGTAGAAATAACAAGTACTAACCTGAAAGAATCAAATGGCAAACGTACGAACATCTAGTGACAATGTTCTGAAATACGTTGATCTCTCACTACATTATTATTTTGAAAGCCACAGAGTTGGTTAGTCGCTTTGTCAAGAGTGTTTTTCAAATAAACAATTTAGAATTCTTATTAATTTCTCCCCAGAAACGTATAAACATCCTTAAATCTGTTTGCCCATCGTTTAGTATTTGTCACCTGGGAAACTTTGAGTTCGACATAATTACCTACGACCGTGAACATGCAATGATAAGGTGGAAAAGACCGCCATCCCAGACACTTTGCATGTATAGAACGTAACGCCATCAAAAGGAGTGCAAGTAATGCCACATTGTCCCTCCAACAAGACATTCGCTGTCTCTTCTCGTTACCTTTTTTCTAATATTTGTGTTGCTGGATGACCTTCATGGTTAGACTTGACACTGCTGAGCAATAAGTACCTTCAGTGAGTAACGACAAAGCCTCCATGGTTTGAAACCTTCCCATTAGGACTCTACAGAACCCCACTAAGAAGATTTTACGGATTTTCATGGATAATTTTTTTCGATAGATGATACGGAGTCCTTAAACAAACACTATAATCATGAAAATACCTAAAACCAGAGCCTAGAAACCCTGAAGAACATTTACTAACGCCTTAAAACCCTGAACACCTTCCTTTACGCCGGCAGTGCGGGACCTACGTTTCCCATAGCCACTCTGAGACATTCTGTAGTGTTTTCTGGAGTCATGGAGGCCGCGTCACGCTCAAGCCTCCTGCAGAAGCGCTGTCAGAGGTGAAGTGAGCCAAACACGGACCGCACTGGTAGAATTTAGTGTTCCAGTTAAGCTCCTCCCCTTTGTTCCTGGAATGCTGGACCTGGCTGACCCACACAAGCCAATCAGTGGAGTTCATTTTCTGCGCTGGGAGGAGACTGGTAGTCTCTCTCTCTCTCTCTCTCTCTCTCTCTCTCTCTCTCTCTCTCTCTCTCTCTCTCTCTCTCTCTCTCTCTCTCTCTCTCTCTCTCTCTCTCTCTCTCTCTCTCTCTCTCTCTCGGTCAGAAAGAATGTTTGGTAAAAGTATTTTTCTTTTCTTAATTGTGTGTGTGTGTGTGTGTGTGTGTGTGTGTGTGTGTGTGTGTGTGTGTGTGTGTGTGTGTGTGTGTGTGTGTGTGTGTGTGTGTGTGTGTGTGTGTGTGTGTGATTCACTGTTTGATCTGCTGCAGTCTCTGACGAGACAGCCAGACGTTACCCTACGGAACGAGCTCAGAGCTCATTATTTCCGATCTTCGGATAGGCCTGAGACCAGGCACACACCACACACCGTGACAACAAGGTCACAACTCCTCGATTTACAAGTGAAAGGAGACACACCCAAATATCTCCACCCGGCCGGGGAATCGAACCCCGGTCCTCTGGCTTGTGAAGCCAGCGCTCTAACCACTGAGCTACCGGGCGCGCGCGCGTGTGTGTGTGTGTGTGTGTGTGTGTGTGTGTGTGTGTGTGTAATTCACCTTCTTGGTCGCCTGCTGGTCAACCAGCCAGTCTTCCCCATTACGGAGCGAGCTCAGAGCTCATAAACTGATCTTCGGGTAGGACTGTGTGTGTGTGTGTGTTTGTGTGTGTGTGTGTGGTATATCATCGGAACTTATTCAGGCTCGTGACGCAGATACCGTGTCTCCTCCTCCTCCTCCTCCTTCTCCTCCTATAGCCCCATATAAATGATATGAGGAAAGTTATAAGTACAGGGATGCTTGAATATGATCAGAAAGGTGGGATATTAATACACATTCACTCCGTATGGGCGAAATAAATGACAGCACTTGAGATATGAACGAGATATTAGGAGAAAATGAAAAGTGAGGAGGTAGAGAGTGGGAAAATTGTAGGAAATCTTCGAAAAAGCCACCTTGGGATGAATCTTTTTATTAGCTTATTCTTTTCATTTATTCATTTATTCGTACAGCGAGCAATGTTATGAAAATCTGTCTCCCATTACCAACAGACATTAAAATTTGCGATCCAGTAATCCAGTACCATTTGTAGCGTGTAGGTGGAAGTCTTGACCTTATGAAAGAAATGCAACAATACATCTCTGCAACAAAAAGTAAACACAGAGAAAAGAAAACAACAAAACATATATCTAGTGCCTACATGCAAACAGAGGGAATAATACAAGAGAGATGAGAATGAAGGGAACTAGAGACAGAATCAAAAGAAACAAAATAAAAACACATGTTGGCCACGCGACGAGGCAAGCAGGTGTAATGACAGCCAAAACAACGAAACACCTGCATTGGTCTTTTTTTCATGTAAGAAGGATAACCGGCCAAGGGCAACAAAAACTGAGAAAAAAGAAAAAAAAGCCCACTGAGGTGACGGTTCCCAAACAGGATATGTAGCCACAATGGGACCCCAAAGATGATATACGAGTCATTATTTATTTATTTATTTATTTTATTTATTTATTTATATATTCATTTTATTTTATTTATCTATTCTTTTTTTGCGTGAAGAATGTATGTGTAGTTAGTGCATGCAGTGTTGTGTGAAGGAAGAGAGTTGTCTTTAGGGCATTATGAAACACAAAGGGAAACGTTCTGTGAAGTTAAAGGTGACATAACGTTAAGTTCACGGCACCTCCTGAACCAGAGCTATTAGGGAGTAATTATCACGTGTCTGCTTCACACTTTCGCTTCCAAATTGATTCCTCTCGCTTTTGGTGATATTTTATTTTTCTTTTGTTTGTTCTTGCTCTTGTTGTGGTTTGGAAACGTTTCTTCCTTTTTCTTTTCTTCTTCTTCTTCTTCTTCTTCTTCTTCTTCTTCTTCTTCTTCTCTTCTTCTTCGTGTGCAATGTGAGACAATATAAGGTTTTGGGTTTTGGTTTACGCTCCCCACAAGATTTACTTCAGAAAATGGCATTACTGTTGACGTTTTTTGACTGTTAAAAGTGTTATTTATACATTTTCTGGCAGACTTTGTTGCTTCATTCATTATTCAAGTTTGTGTGGTTTTGAAATTTAACCTTTAACTATGTAGATTTGCCTGTTCCATTAATCATTCGCCATTCAAGCTCAACAATTTCGATAGTGTGGCAAGGACTCATTCCGCAAACTCTCTTTTATCTTTTATCAATGTCAATCCTCCTTCCTTTTTCGTGTGTGTGTGTGTGTGTTTGTGTGTGTGTGTGTGTGTGTGTGTGTATATATATATATATATATATATATATATATATATATATATATATATATATATATATATATATATATATATATATATATATATATATATATATATATATATATATATATATATATATATATATATATATATATATATATATATATATATATATATATATATATATATATATATATATGTGTGTGTGTGTGTGTGTGTGTGTGTGTGTGTGTGTGTGTGTGTGTGTGTGTGTGTGTGTGTGTATATATATATATATATATATATATATATATATATATATATATATATATATGTGTGTGTGTGTGTGTGTGTGTGTGTGTGTGTGTGTGTGTGTGTGTGTGTGTGTGTGTGTGTGTGTGTGTAAAAGAAGAATATGAGTGGAACACCCTCCGCCCTTAATACATGTGAAGTATACTCCATACATGGAGTACAGAGTTAGCAGTTGAGGGGTTGAGAAAAACAGGCACAGACGACTCAGAATGCCAAACTTCATGAAAACTATTTTAGCTAGAGACGAAGTGGAACCCATCAGACTCTTAAGCCTTCCTTAGGGTTTAGACCTCCGAGGACATTCAAAACATCATTGCGAAGGATTTTAAGAGGTAGCAAGAAGTAGTCAAAGTGTGGAGAAGAGACAGGAATCAGACTAAATCATTCAATGTAGAGTTTTTAGCAAAGGTTTGACCGAAGGATTCGCATTTAGAAAGAAATGAAATGCCAGAGACTGAATGAAACAAGCGGGGGAGAGACGAAGGAGCAGAGTTGTTATAAAGCAGTTTTGACGAACCGAAAGATGTCACGAGGCGAGTTAAATCTCGAGAATTTTGACACTTTCTGTAAAAGAGTGATGAATGTTCGCCTGATTGTCAAATACTGTCTCCTTTGGCATGCACTCACCATACAGAGACAGGTCTCTGACAAGAAAGTAATAATCGTTACAAGGAAAAGCAACATAATATTTTCTTAGTTCACCCCCAACTAGCACAGGCAAACCACTTTTGGGAGATAATGAGGAGAGATTGGAGCGATAGAACAAGATATACGTTGAGGTGACCAATCTTTTGCCTAATAAAGCTATAAGATTTCTTTGGATTGGCTTTACTTTAGTTTGCAACATGTAATTCGTTGAACCGCTTATTCTCTTTGATTAAGCTCTGTACTTTGCGTCTTAATTCTATGAATTTAGCACATTCATCGTTATCACTTTAGGATTTTAATTTT
>NC_059267.1:11097458-11119958 GCF_017591435.1 Portunus trituberculatus
GTTGTACTACAGGAATTGTGGAGATCACACACAATTTGTATATTGTCAATTGCTGTGTTCTAGGCATTCGCAGAAATGCCTGGAAGGTGGAAGGATGAAGTCACATGCAAGTTTGTGATGTTATATAAAGAGCATGCATGAATGTCTGGAACATGCGCAGTGAAATATATCGAAACAAACAGGCACGACAGAGTGCTTTGAATGACATATCTATGAAATTGGAAATGGAAAACTTTGGGATAAATGAAGTAAAGCAGAAAATTAAGCATGCTCTGTATTCATTGTGATCTTCCGCATAAAGTTCTCTCAAAAGTGATGCTGAAGCTCCACGTTCATCTCTTCGTTTTATCCATTCCCTCACCCATATTCGTTTTTCTTTCTGAATTTCCTCCTCAAGTATTTCTAATATTTCACCATACAGTACTCGAGACACATTTTATATCACATCCCTTACACCAGGGGTTCTCAACCTTTTTATCGTTAAGAACCCCCTGAGTTATAAGACCATCTACCAGTACCCCCAGTATTGTCACATGGAACATGGAACTCAATATGCAATGGCACTGCAAAGGATTTTATTAGATCAGCCATCTAAGTACCCCTGGAAATCTTCTTATGAACCCCCTGTGGTTTCGCGCTGTCAGGATGGCCACTGTCCATGAGCTAACATCATTAGGTCTCTATGACGCTGAAGACGTCTATGCAGAACGGTTTGGTTGGCAATAGACAATCTCATTATCAGACTTTGATTTCTAAGTTATGAAAATAATCTCATTTACGGGGCTTCATAGGTTCATGGTGTCTTGTAGTCTACTTACTAACCTAGAAGGAAAGAAAATATCAAACTAACTTCGAGCTATCAATTGAGGAAGAAGTAATCTTTGTTCCAGGAATAGAGCAAGATGGTATATAAAAAACACAATGCATAGTTATAACCTAACTCTACTATTATAGCGTTTTTGTCGTAGATACATGTTTAGAAATACTTTACCTATCTTGATATCTCCTTATGTGACAAAAGAATATCCAAAAATATACGATATGCAGTTGACCATCTTTTCTGTGAAATATTACGATATCTGTTGAATCTGGCAACTTCAACGGGAGTTTGGGTCCTCTCCTAGTGTTTCCTTATGATTGAAACATTGATATTTACACGTCATTGTGATCAGGGAAATAAAGAAAACTAAGTTTGCTTTTTCTAAGAGCATGAAATAGAAAAATTTATGTTTACAAGTGGCAGTTTATGTATAAGACACGCAAACCTGTGTGCACTCATCCACTCTATCCAGAAGCTTAACTAATTTTCAAAAGTTCCCCAATAGCTACACAACTACCATTGGTCTACTGTTTCTATCCAGTTACCTACAAACACGTACACATTCAAGGCAGCAACATGCAAAGTACACTAAATACTCCGGAGCAAAGCTGCCTCACCTTGTTTCATTAATCAGCTAACTCTTGCACACTTTCACACCAAAGCTATTTTTCATTTACCATCGACGATTTTATATTCGAATCAAAATTAAAACGACGATTGAGAACTTTCGGCCTAAAGATGTTTGAGGGCCGTGACGGCCTTGGGCGCCGCACGGGGGAAGGAGGTGGCCGTCGGGTCCGGCCTGGGGCCCAAGGCAGGAACTGGCTGCAGGTCCTGCTTTTCCTTGGTGGCCTCAAGCTTCACTACTAGTCGTCCACTTGCAGCGCATCACACTAGGCAAGGGTCGCCATAAGCAAGAGATCAATGTCTACCACTCACCGGATGGTACCGTGAGGGGCCCTAAAGGGGTGATAAGGGCTCCTTGCATAGAATATGATGGTGAGTGGTGTGTACGGGACCTCTGCTTATAATGACACCGGGCTGAACAACTCGCCATGAACGAGGGCACGCTGTGCGCCATGAGCCAGGCACTGACAGTACCAGTGGTCCTTTACGTTAGGTTAGGTTAGGTTAGGTTAGATTAGGTTAGGTTAGGTTAGGTTAGGTAAAAAGGACTCACTTCATGACAGCGTTTGGGGAGTGGTGTGTGGCGGGTCATTGCTCATGGCGACCTGTGTGAGGCATTGCAAGGTTGCATCGTCACTGCTCTCATAACCACGGGACTGGGGTTGACCCTTTCTGGGTAAAAAGTTTCGTCCCAGTACCTGTGTAGGTAATAATACTTTGGATCGTTTCGCCATCGCCATCGCCGCACCGTTAGCCTCGATAAACGGATCGTTATCCTCAACAAACACATCTGTACCGTGGACACTGGAATCGCAACCTGTCGTGGAATCCCATTGTTAGCGTGGACTCATTTTCCTTCGCGGCTTCAAGCTCACTGATTGTTGTCAACTTGCAGCGCCTCATACTAGGCAAGGCGTCGCCTTAAGCAGGGTGCCGTGTCTACCGTCCATCAGATGATGCCGTGAGGGGCCTTTAAGGGTGATAAGGGCTCCTTGCATAGAGTCTGGTGGTGAGTGGTGTACAGGACCTCTGCTTATAATGACATCGGGCTGAACAACTCGCCATGAACGAGGGCACGCTGTGCGCCATGAGCCAGGCACTGACCGTACCAGTGGTCCTTTACGGGGTGAAAAGGACTCACTGACAGTGTTTGGGGAGTGGAGTGTGGCGGGTTATGCTCATGGCTACCCGTGTGAGGCGCAGTAAGGTGGCAGCGTCACTCTCCTCGCACTCACGGGTCTGGGGTGAACTCTTACGGGGTGAAAGGGTTCGCCCCAGTACCTGTGTAGGCAAGTGAACTTCAATTGCGTCGCAGTGAGGTGGCAGCGCCACTCTCCTCGCACCTAAGGGTGTGGGATGGACCCTTACGGGGTGAAAGGGTTCATCCCAGCACCTGTGTAGGCAAGTGGACTTCAATTGCAGCGCAGGAAGGTGGCAGCGTCACTTTACTCGCACTCAAGGGTGTTGGGTGGATCCTTACGGGGTGAAAGGGTTCGTCCCAGTACCTGTGTAGGCAAGTGGACTTCAATATTGTGTCTTGAAATCGCATCGTGAGGACTGGAACCGCATCGACATCGTGGAAACCCGCATCGTTCCCGTGGAAACTGGAATTGCATCTTGATCGTGGAAACTCGCATTATTATCTTGGAAACTGGAAGGGCATCTTTATCATGGAAAGGCATCGTCATTTTGGAAACTTGCATCGCTATCGAGGAAACTGGAATGCCATTGTTATCTTGGAAACTCGGAGCGCTATCGAGGAATCTGGAATCAAATCTTATCGTACACACTGTTATCGTGGAAGCTCTCGTGATCGTCGTTCGTTTCGTTATCTCTGAATTACTTAATTAGTCTTGGTATTATTATTAGCCTCCGTAATAATAGAGATGTTGGTCATTTTATCTTATCTCTTTTACTGTATTTTTTTTCAGGGTACAGTTTAGTGTTCTTCAACCTTTTCTAAATTCGTGCACCTTTTCGAGAAGCAAGGAGGACTATAAAAGAAATGCATCAATATTCGTAATTTTCCCTACTTTAAGACTGAAAATCGATAGATAACATTATTGAATATCTACCTGAAGCTACAGTTTTTTAGTCCTAAACAGTCGCTATATAGAGCGAAATGTACTATAACAAAATGCCACATCTCAAACACATTAGGCCCGTGTTCCGTCGGAGTGTAATATATTACTATTGTGAATAAATCGCAATACTTTGATTAATATCAATAGGAGAGGACCCAAACTGTCACAATTTCAGTGTTCGCAGGAGAGAGTCAGTATCGTCTCGCGGTACAGAGTAATCGTCTCTAAACACTGTATTACGATGTATCTATTGATTTGCCAGGGTTTTACTCCTACCAGTATTTTTCTGTTCTTATTCTACCATGGTATTTCTTTATAGTTACTTGAGTTTATACGACTGACATCATAATATAGAGCAAAACATAATTGTCTGGTGTACCAAGATCTTTCATTTCTAGAGACTTAATTAAATACAGCACGGAACCTTAACACACATTTCACCTCGCTTCTGCACAGGTTAATTCTTCTTCTTCTCAACTTTTTTAATGTGATGTACCCCTCGAAGTCTTTCAGTATTGATCACGTACCCCTTACCCACAATGCAGCGTCAGGAAGGGTAACAATAAATGCATGGTTTATTGACTTAGTTTATTAAGTTTAAATTGTGTTATATATGTGGAGCAGACACAATTTTTAATTAATATTAGTATGTTTCTATGAGGTAGTGTCGATAGGAACTGGTACCTCACAGGGAGACACTATATGTGACTAACATGCAATGCATTTACCAAAAAGGAACTATATCAGACAATTTTCGATCATTATGGCAGTGAACTAGTGTTGCTTGCAGCTAGTTGCAACTTGTAACTAGTAACAGTGATAAATAAGTCACTGTGTGTGTGAATAACATATAAAATAAGAAATCGGAGCAAATATTATAGGTTTGCAAGGTTGTGTGGCAACTGTAATCCAAGAGAGCTTCCTCTCAAGTGATATAACTCCAAGAGTTTCCTTGTTAACGTTGTTAACGTGTCCTGGTTCTAGTGAAGGACACATTGTATACTACAAACGAATTTGCTGCTATTTAAAACTGAAGCATTTTGAGAAACCCGCCACGTACCCCAAAAATTCCTCTCACGTACCCCTGGGGGTACGCGTACCCCAGGTTGAGAACCCCTGCCTTACACAATCCATTGCCTGAGTGTTGGGGTGCATGTGTATAGGTCAAATGTCCAGCACAAACTGAGAGGTTACTTGCTCAAATCACTTGCTTATGTGTAAACAGTACTTGCCTAGCTACTTGCCTTTCCAAAATTAGGGCAGGCAACTTGCATACTTGCCTTACCTCTCTACTTGCCCCGTGTAAACGAGCCTTAATGTCGGGGAGCAGCCTTTGCAACGGACCCAAATCCAAGGGTAGTGAATCGGTGGAAACGCTGCACAACAATAACAAAGCAACGCTCGCCGCCACCAAAGTATTGTCAGACATTTTTTGTGTGATTTTGTTGATTTCTGATCTCTTTTGCAACACATTACTCAACTTCATGCTTTCCCAGATATCAAAGACCAATAACTAGGCATTTCATCAAACTGCTGCCAGAGAGTACTAAACCACACTGCATGACATTCCAAGGCCGCCTCTACTACAGGGATGAAAAGGAGTCAATTTCTTCTCCAACTGTCAGAGAACCATCCAATCTAACTTAATCCATTTCTTCCCCATTTACATGTTTGCAGTTTAGATCCCCAACAAGTGGCACTCTTCTGTCCTTCCTTAACATATTGTGCAAGCAATTTAGCACTTCATTTTGCATTTCTTTGTGGATATCAAGCCTCCATGTATTAGTCTTGGGTGGCACATATGTTACTATAATACTCCTCCTTTCCCTCCCACTGGTCCTAATTGTTAAGCTCAAAACCTCTGCCAGTCCATCTCCATACTGTACCACCTCCACGAATATATCCTCTCCAGCCATTACCAATACTCCTTCTCCTGCTTTTCTCCTGTCTCTCCTCCAAACATTATATCCCTGCTCTTGAAGATTCACTTGGTCGTCTTCACTTAACTTTGTTTCTGTTCTACATACCACGTCTGGTCCTCTTTCCAATGTATGATCTCTCACTTCGAACCTTCCTGATGTAAACCCATCTATGTTTGTATACATGACTCCTAATGCTTTCCTTCCCCTTCCCAAATATACCATTTCCTCAGCCTCATATCCAGCACTCTCCAGTAGAATTTCTTCATCTTGTTCTCTGTCCTTATGTTTTTTTTTTTCCTTCGCTTCACTTCTCAGTCCTCTCTCTCTTTGTCCCTTTCTTCCTAGTTCATATCTCTCCTCATCCAAATGTTGTTATATGCTGTCATACCAGCCAGCTTTCCAGTCCTCGCTAATATTTCTTCCACCCCTACTTGTCGCATTTTAACTTTTAGTGGTCTTTTAGTCCCCTCACTATATTTCCCAAGTCTGTATATTTCTTCTACTTCTTTTTCTACACTCTGTTGTGTGTGTGTGTGTGTGTGTGTGTGTGTGTGTGTGTGTGGGGTGGGGAGGGTGGATGACAAATGCTTAGTGTTTGAAAAGTTGACTTTTACCCTAGCAAGTGTGGACATTTTTGGCGATGGGGGAGTTTTTGGGTTGCAGAGATGACACGCGCTGATTTACTAGTAAGACAAGGGATGGAATGGTGCCCTGGTACCGCTGGCACCATCAATATGTTCTGGTGTGACTGAAGAGAAACACTGGGGGAGCTTCCCTGTGTTTATTGTAGGATACAAAATGTACTGGAGGCTTGGTAGCGAGCGGCCGTGGAAAGGCTTGAGAAGTAGCTGGCGACGAGAGAGACACTTGTAGTCGGTAGCGGCTAGATGGAGCTTGTAGCAAGCGTGATGATGTATAATTACAGTCCACACACTGGAGTGTGACTGTAGACAGTAGACTGTAGAACTAGACTGGCTGTGCAGGACAGGAGGGCCAGTCAAAGAAGGCAAGCAGATTGCCAAACAGAGCGTGAGCCTTTTCCTTAATTAAGCTGCGTTAGGAACCAGACTGAGCGTGGCGTCCCTTGGGGCGGAACAATACACAGCCCCAGTACACTATTACATTACTCCGCGTTAAAAGTAGTCTGTCTATCATAATGGTTAGCAAGACAATTGTGGTCTGGTGACGCTTACAGTGCCGGATTTTGCTGAGAAATGTAGCCTACGAGTGTGAGCAGGTAAACGTCCCTAGCCACGACCACTTCCCTTAAAGACTCCCTAAACCAGATCCTAGGCCAGTAACGTGACATAATAGCCCCTTGAACGGTAGGCACCATTACATTTTATTTATTAATTTATTTATCACACAGTGTTATTGCAAGTTGGGTTAGGACTGGTTAGCATCCCTGAGGGGATCCAGGCTAAGTTAATATGCTTGGTTGGTTTCCAGGGGGATGCAGTGCCCTGTTAGGTTAGGTTAGGTTAGATGGTAAATATCAAGAAGAGGCACGCTGCTCTGTTTGTTAACCCCTTCCCTAGCCACTCATCGATCTGCACTCTTGCCAACCCCTTCTCCCGCACCAATTTCTTTCTGCGTTTCATATTTTGTGAGGGTCGTTTACATTGAACCTTCCAGCCACACTGAGTCACTTGTGAACCCTCCTGATTGAGTTGAGTTGGAGCCAACCTTCCGAACATCTGGCAACATTTTAGAGATAATACTCAACTCAGGTGACGATAGAGTGGGCGGAAGGGAGCAATTGTCAACCTGCTATGGTTCTAAAAGTTCCACAAGTTGTCTTTCTGTTATCCTGGCATCATAATGCCTGGTCAGTGCACACCCCAACCACACCAGAAGATGTTGCTGCTATGGCAACTACAAACAAATTAGTCATTTTTTTATTTCTGAAGACCGGGAATTTGAATTTTTGTGACTTGTTGCTAATGAAATGTTTCACAAGTTTCTTGAAATTTCAAATATACTCATCACTAGTTACATTGAGTTGACCTACAACCACCAAGGTGGTTGTAGGTCACCTTCGCTGGCCCAGTGAGGTCAGGTTACATCCTGACCTGTGCAACCTCTCTACTTGCTATGCTGTGTGTTTGTGTACTGGCGCCTCACCTAGTCGGTGGTGAAGAGCCAGGAAGTGACTTTCCATGAAGGCACCCTGTCACCCCCAACGTGACCTGCTGGAGGACAGCAGTAGCAGCAGCACCAAGCACACGCCCAACAGGGCAAATACCGTATTTGACGGCATATAAGACGCACTTTTTTTTCCTAAATTTTGGCTCATAAAATCACCCTGCGTCTTATACATGAAGTTGAGACCTCCCATGGGCTCCCGAGACACACTAACCCAACTTACGATCAGTGCTTCTACCTAACCTAAACTCACGCATCATTATTTTATTGCTTGTATTATTATTATTAACAGTATTATTGCCGTTACTTTGAAAACAAATTATCTTATTATGACTGAGTCTTTAAAAACAAATTATCGCAAAATGATTGCTTCTATGCCATCTTTTTTTTTTTTTTTTTTTTTACATTACAAGTATAGAAAGAGAAAACAAAAAATCTATCCAGTTAACGTATTGGAAATACAGACACAGGTAGAGAGTTCCAGAGTTTACCAGTGTAGGGAATGAAGGAGTGAAGATACAACTCTTGCATTAGGAAGATGGACAGAATAGGGATGAGAAGAAGTAGAGAGTCTTGTGCAGCGAGGCCGCAGGAGGGGAAGGCATGCAGTTAGCAAGTTCAGAAGAGCAGACAGCATGAAAACAGCGGTTAAAGATGCAACATTGCGGCGGTGACTTAAAGAATCAAGACAGTCAGTTAGAGGAGAAGAGTTGATAAGACGAAAAGCTTTAGATTCCACCTTGTTTAGTAAAGCTGTGTGTGGATCCCCCAGACATGAGAGCCATACTCCACTAAGGCCCTTGTACAGAGCAAGCAGCTTAACTTCTTGGAAGCTGATTTAGCAAGTAGAGATGTGAAATTTCCATGTTTAATGTAGAGGAGAGGGGAAGTTGAGTGTTATTGAAGAAGAGAGGATAGTTGTCTGGAAGGTTATGTCGAGTAGATAGTTGTAGAAATTGAGTTTTTGAGGCATTGAACAAAACCAGGTTTTCTCTGCTGAAAGATATCTCGCCTTGAGTCATTTAATTGTTGTTGGGTTGGGCGTCTGTTGAACGCTGTTGAATAATGCAGGTGGTATCATCAGCATAGGAGTGGATAGGGCATTGAGTCAGATTTAGGAGATCATTGATGAATAATAGAAAGAGAGTGGGTGATAGGACAGAACCCTGTGGAACACCACTGTTGATAGTTTTAGGGAAGAACAGTGACCGTCTACTACAGCAGCAATAGAACGATCGGAAAGGAAACTGGAGATGAAGGTACAGAGAGAAGGATAGAATCCGTAGGAGGGTAGTTTAGAAATTAAAGATTTGTGCCAGACTCTATCGAAGGCTTTCGATATGTCAAGGCCGACAGCAAAGGTTTCACCGAAGTCCCTAAAGAGGATGACCAAGATTCAGTTAGGAAAGTAAGAAGATCACCAGTAGATCTGCCTTTACGGAAACCATACTGGCAATCAGAGAGAAGGTTGTGAGCTGATAGATGCCTCATTATCTTCCTATTAAGGATAGACTCAAAGGCTTTAGAAAGGCAGGAAATCAAAGCTATAGGGCGGTAGTTAGAAGGATTGGAGTGGTCACCTTTTTAGGGACAGGTTGAATGTGAGCAAACTTCCAGCAAGAAGGATAAATAGTAGAGAGACACAGATGAAAGAGTTTGACCAGGCAGTGAGCGAGTTCGGAAGCACAGTTTTGAGAACAACAGGAGGGACTCCATCCGGACCGTAAGCCTTCCGAGAATCAAGGCCAGAGAGGGCCAGGAAAACGTCTTTATAAAGAATTTTAATTTTAGGGATGAAGTAGTCAGAGGGTGGAGGAGTAGGAGGAATATGCCCAGAATCATCCAAAGTTGAGTTGGTAGCAAAGGTTTGAGCGAAGAGTTCAGCTTTAGAAAAAGAAGAGACAGCTGTAGAGTTGGCATGATTACGGGCAGAAATATATAGGGCATGAGTTTCAGCAGTTGGATGGCTACGGAACCGTTTGTGAGCCGCCTCTCTATCATTGACAGCACGAGAACAAGCAGAGTTAAACCAAGGCTTTTTAGCTTTAGGGTTAGAGAAAGTATGAGGAATGTATAGCTCCATGCCAGAGATAATCACCTCTGTTATGCGCTCGGCACAAAGAGAAGGATCTCTGACATGAAAACAATAATCATCCCAAGGGAAATCAGAATAGTACTGCCTTAGTTCCTCCCACTTAGCAGAGTTAAAATGCCAGAAGCACCTCCGCTTAGGCGGGTCCTGAGGCTGCACTGGAGTGATAGAACTGGTAACGGAAATTAGATTGTGGTCGGAGGAGCCCAACGGAGAGGAAAGTTTAACAGAGTAAGCAGAAGGGTTGGAGGTTAGGAAAAGATCAAGAATGTTGGGCGTGTCTCCAAGGCGGTCAGGAATACGGGTAGGGAACTCACTAGCTGCTCTAGGTCATGAAGGATAGCAAAGTTGAAGGTTTGTTCACCAGGTTGGTCAGTGAAAGAAGATGAAAGCCAAAGCTGGTGGTGAACATTGAAATCCCTAAAATGGAGATCTCAGCAAAAGGAAAGTGAGATAAGATGTGCTCCACCTTGGAAGTCAAATAGTCAAAGAATTTTACATAGTCAGAGGAATTAGGTGAGAGGTATACAGCACAGATGAATTTAGTTAGAGAGTGACATTGAAGTCTTAGCCAGATGGTAGAAAATTCTGAAGATTCAAGATTGTGGGCACGAGAGCAAGTGGTGTCGTTATTTCCAGCTTTGGATTGAAAATGAGGATAGAGCTTGCTTTGTGTATTAGGAAGAGAAGATGAGGTTTAGTAGAGGAGAGGTGGTGTTCCACAGATTGATTAGAACGAAGTGTTGCAGAAATTGATAGTGAAAGTATTAGATGAAGTGTCAAGACACCCAAGGTCGATCCGACCTACATCTATTAGCAGGCAGGGCGTGGTGAAGCCATTATCTAAAAGTTCAGGTGTTGTAGTGTATGCTTAGAGGGCAGGCTTCCAATTGTACCACAAAGGGAACCGGGATCACTGTTGGCACTGACCATTGTACCTCTCCTGGAGTTGGCATCACTGCTGCTAAGGTATAATGAATTAACGTCTATTCCATCCAGATTTTTATTCCTTCTTGATTTTTGTCATTCATCTATTAGCAATGTTTCCATTTAGTGTTGGTGACCTTTAATGAAATGGATTGTTTTTTTTTTTTTTTTTTCCTTTAATGAAATGGATGCTTTATGAGAAAAAGGCTTTATTTTAGTGTTCAGTGTTTATTGCTGTTGTGAAGCTTTGCATGCCTGTAATGTGCTTTGAGACTGCTGTCAAGAATATATGCTTAAATACACTAAAAACTTTTTTTCCTGAATCTGACCTGCTAAAATGGGGGTGCATCTTATATGCCAGTGCGTCCTATATGCCGTCAAATACAGTACTCCCTGCACTCATATGTGAGGTGCCACAAGTGCCAGCGTTTGAGCCACCCTCAGACACGGCGTGAACACTCCGACTAGTGCGGCACGTGCTGCCTGCCCCCCCTGAAAGAGCATGGTGCACCAGGCCACAATATTTTGCTCTATATAATGATGTTAGCTGTATAAACTCAAGTGACTAGAAGGAAATACCATAGTGAAATAACAACAGAAAAATACTGGAAGGAGGAAAAGCATGGTGAATCATAAGATACATTGTAATACAGTGTTTAGAGACGACTGGTCTGTACCGTGAGGTGATGCTGACCCAGTCCTCAAATGAACCAGACAGCGAACACTGAAAAATTGCCACTTTGGGTCCTCTCCTATTGGTTGGGGCAACCACATGTATGGAGGGTGGTCCACTCATACTGTTCTTTTACACAGGCTGGAATGAAAAGTTTTTCATGCTATCAACGTGTCTCCTCTGACTGACTGACTGACTGAGTGACTGTGTGCAGCCTCTCTCTCACCACCGCAGTGTTGCATCTCTTGCTGTCTTCTACCGCTATTTTCATGCCAACTGCTCTTCAGGTCTAGGTAACTGCATGCCTCCCCCCCCCCACTACACTTTCTTCCTTTTCCCACCTCTCTGATGCAAGAGTTAACCAGTACTCTCAGTCACTCATCCCTTTCTCTGGTACACTCTGGGACTCCCTGCCTGCTTCTGTGTTTCCACCTTTCTGGGACTTGAACTCTTTCAAGAGGAAGGTTCCAACACATTTACCCTCTCAAGTTTCATTTTTCTCTTTGGCATTCACCTAGGGACTGGCACTCAAGTGGATCTTTTTTTCTCTGTATAATTACTATTGGCTGTGGCCAGTATCCAGTGTCCAGTGGTTCACAGTGTCCTCACCATCACTGTTGTTGCAGGTGTCCAGGCCGGGTGCCCTGCTGGGCTCTGACGTGGCTCCATCCGGCCAGCTGCCTAGAGGGTTCCTGCAGTGGAGGGGTGAGGCCGGGCCTCAAGTGTTGGGAGGTTCAGGCATGGTGCCAAGAATGACCTGGAGGCAGGCAGCTCCATCCACAGAGGAGAGAGAAAGTTTGTGTGTCAGCAGTGTGATAAAACTTTTACATCCAGAAAAGGACTTAGACGACACACCCTGACACACGTTGGTGTTAGAAATTATGTGTGTCTGGAATGTGGAAAGAAATTCACCAGAAAGTCTAATCTCACCACACACACTCTGACACACAGTGGTGTTAGAAATTATGAGTGCCTGGAATGTGGAAAGAAATTCAGAGAAGAGTAGCCTCACCAGACACACCCTGACACACAGTGGTGTTAGAAATTATGAGTGTCTGGAATGTGGAAAGAAATTCACTGAGAAGTGTAGCCTCACCAGACACACTCTGACACACAGTGGTGTTAGAAATTATGAGTGTCTGGAATGTGGAAAGAAATTCACCAGAAAGGGTCAACTGACCACACACACCCTGACACACAGTGGTATTAGAAATTATGAGTGTCTGGAATGTGGAAAGAAATTCACCATAAAGAGTCAACTGACCACACACACCCTGACACACAGTGGTATTAGAAATTATGAGTGTCTGGAATGTGGAAAGAAATTCACCACAAAGTCTAATCTCACCACACACACCCTGAGGCACAGTGGTGTTAGAAATTATGAGTGTCTGGAATGTGGAAAGAAATTCACCAACACCCGCCGTGGTACAGTGGAACCATGGTGTTTGTGATGAGGTCTCACCACACAATTCCTGTCACGGTCCAGTGTAGGTGTTCTCACTCAGGGCATTTCACTGAGAAGAGGTACCCCAAAAGTATCCCTGGTGTTATAAATTATGAAAAGTCCAATGTGGAAAGAAAAAAAAAAAGGGGTGATCTCACCACACACACCCTGAGACACAGTGGTGTTAGAAATTATGAATGTGAGGAGTGTGGCAAGAAATTCTTAACCATTGGTGATCTCAACAGCCACGCCTTCAGACACACTGGCTTGAGGGAATTCAAGTGTGATGTTTGTGGCAAGTGTTTCAAGACAAAGGATGACATTGCCAAGCATGTGAAGATCCACTTTTGAGGTGATGTGTTGTGTGGACCGGTGGGGCTACAGCCGTGCCTGTGGAAGTGTGTGGTGGTGGTGGTGGGCTGTTGTTTCTTTTCCTTTCTTCTCTCCCATTGCCTCCTCCCAATCTTGGCCTGACCTTCCAGCCTTTGCTCCTCAGCACAGCCAGGTGAAGCACGCCTTCAGTGGGAAGCAGTCTCCTGAGGGTATCACCAAGGCTCTCCATCTCCAGCAGGACGTGGTGGGGGTCAAGATGGCAGGCAAGCAAGTAAGTAAGTAAGTGGAAGTAAGAGTGAAAACATAAGTGGTGGAGGTGATTGGAGTAGTAATACCTTATTCCATTACCTAACCTGGCAGTTCAAGTACCATGTCAGAATCAAAACTAAGGACATTGTCAGTCACTGTGGTACTACATACACCTTTTTAAAAACAGACAGACACATAGACAGGCAAACCACCACTTAGGGCACTCCCCTTCACCATTGGGGGTGTTAGGTGTGAGGTGTGAGGCTGCAGGGGTGAGAAGACCATGCATGGTGCTAGCTGGCTGTGAAGACCCTAAAGGACTGTAGTGGTGGTGGTGAGTGTGAGAGGAAGGACGTGGTGGTGAAGGTCAGCGTTCCAGTGTGTGTCCTGTCAGTGTGGCTGATACATGATGCATAGTGTGTACTGGGCTCATGGAAGGGTATTTAGTGAAAGATACATAGATATAGGATTGTATATGTATAAATGTATGTAGTGTTTGTATAACAGCAGGATATGGTGTGAGAGGACACACACAGCCCAGGCCAGCCCCCCAGCCTCCCATCACTGTATATGTCACCATTCACTGTGTGTTGTGTTGAAGATAATGTATTAATGAATGCTTTAGTTTCAGGACGTTGGTGTGTGTTGGATGCCTGCGTGACTCCATGCTACGCTGGCCTGCCACACCACAGGATACATTGATGATAGTGGCACCTCAGCAGACACTACACTGTTGTCATGTGTGGCAGTGCCTGTAAGGACAGCACACCCCTGTGGTCTGCTATTGTAAGGAGTGTGTTTGTTGTATACTGGGATACAAGGTAGAAGGAAGCAGTCTACACCTAGTTTTGTACTTGTTGTATTGTGAGGGGTGTGTATGTACTTTGTGTATTGTGGGTTGTAAGACAAAGTAGTAGTAGTTTACACTTAGCCTTGTGTATCTTATGAGGGGTGTGTACTTTGTTGTATTGGAGTTTACAGGCAGTGTTGTATGTACTGTGTTTGTGTTGTGAGGTGTAAGGAGAGGCAGACACTTGTAGTGTGTGTGTGTGAGTGAGTGAGTGAGTGAGTGAGTGAGTGAGTGAGTCCCTTGATCAAATCACTGCCTGGAGTTTCATTAGGCAACTGGTGTTTGTGTAATTGTAAAGTATCTTTTTATCTCTATAACCATTAACCAGTGCTGCTTTAATGATATTTTTGACATAATTGGTTTACATCTTAAGTTAGTGTGTCTCTCATAATATTTTTAGCTACATGTATTTACAGTCTAAAATGTCTGTTTCATTAGATTGAGTAGTGTAACAATGTCAGTGAGGCATATCTGAGCACTAGTTAACCCCTTCAGTACTGGGACACATTTTTACCCTTAGTTTTGGGTATGATTAGACAGTTTTGTTAACATTAGGAATGGTCTATGAAGGCCAGAAGATTAATAGCGACAGTCTTCTTTATTTTAATCCCCACATAAGTTTCTGTAGCTGTATAAAATCACCAAATAGTAAGCAGAATGAATATGGAAATGTTTTGTGGTACTGAAGAGGTTAATTAAGTGTACCTGTGTGTGATGACTGATTCCTTCCAAGGCACCTGTAGATCTGACTGTACCTACTGAGATGTGAAGTTGTGACTAATGTATTGTTGTTCACCAGTGTTTCTCTTCTTGACCAGATAAGTGGGTGTTCTTTCCTGCCTTCCCTCAAAGTATTCCCTAGACAGTTGTGTAGCTCGCCTTGCAGTCCTTTCAATTTCCAGGAGTCTTGAACAGCACACCAGCAAAGATTTTCATATATTTGTTCCATTACATTCAAGTCAGTGGAATAGTGCAGCCTTTTCTGTCCTGAGTGATGGTCTTGTGTCTGTCACTTTCAGCAATTCTTCTTGTCAGATGCAGGTAAAATAAAAAGAATTAGGATAGATGGATAGGTAGATAGATAGATTCATAGATAGATCATATGACATAAGAAGATAGATATGCAAGAGAAAATGTGTATATTCCTGTACTGCTTATCAGTTCTCTCTGGTGTATTGTCAAGAACACACAATCATGAACAGAGGCGATAGAAATAGAGAACAAAAAGAATGTAATAGTCTGCCTCTTAGATGCTACCTCGGTTTTATCTTTATCCGCGGAAGATGCAAACACTCGCTGTCAAAACTACCTAACATTACTGTTTTGACAAACAACCATTGCTAGACACGATAATGAAAAAGAGAGCTCACAATAACCAATACATTGATATCTGAATTTTGTATAAGTAAAGTATCTCATTTATAATATATAGTTGTAATAGATATTTATGCTTGGGTAGACACGTACTGCCGTCACAGACAGCTGCAGTGGTGGTGGTGTAGCAGGACATACGGTAATGATGGGGCAGGAAGGAGTGAGCCCCGCGCTGCTCCACTTCCACCCCCATACACCCTGCCTGGTTACCCTGAACCTTCCGCCACCTGACGCCAGCGTCCATAGCCATAGCCACGTTTTAATCTTCCTTTATCTTATATCGAGTGGTCATGGTGTTAATACTAGCCTTTGTGATACAGAACCTAGTGTTACAGAATACAGATGTTCTTCCTACACACTTTACACTTACATTTTCATTTGTAAACTAGAATGTTCTAGCTATAAGAACTTTTTGAATCATGCAGAAGTAAGAAACAAGGATTTTTCATTGTAGCATACGAAGGGAGCAATTCTAGCTTCTACCTACACCAGCAGACCCCACTAAGATGGCTGTCGTAGCCTCTCGCATAACATTCCATCTGAAAAGAAAGAAAAGAGAAAATATATGTCTGGCGTATGCAGTTAATCATTTTACTCATCTCAAGTCAATCTCTCAAAATGTCAGCGACTGGGAGTCTGGGCAGGTTTGCAATGGCAGGCACAGCAGGCAAAAGTAGCGCCGAGCGACGCTAGCCCGTGTGTGTGTGTGTGTGTGTGCGGGGTGGCCGTCACTTCTGAGATAGTCACCTCATTATAACAAATTATCATGAAAGCGCCTAATTTCCAGTGTAACGTTGGTCTTACAGTGACAATGGTTAATCGCAGAGCAAAGCTAATTAAATTTCCTCTCCTGTGGAATCATAGAGGCGGTTTTCACTGTAACTTGTTAATTTACCTACTGTACTCAATTTCTTTCTTTCTTACTTTACCTTTCTGATAATATTTTGTTTTGTATTTTACTTATCTTTCCATAGTCTCATTCAGTTTTCATTGTTGGTTGTGTTTTTATTTTTTCCCGGCCATCACATAGTTGCAGTTATAGCCGTGTTAAGTCATTTCGTCTATATAGTCCTCCATACCTTCAAACAGAATTCCGGTGTCCGATTACATCTTGATCTAATAAATCCCTTCGCTAGACTGAACCTTACGTAAGAGAGCTAGGGAGAAAGATTAATTTGACCTGGCTGAGAAAAGGAGAGAGATTAGTTTGATCTGCCTGAAAAAAAAGGAGAGATTAGTTTGACCTGGCAGAGAAAAGGAGAGAGATTAGTTTGACCTACCTGAGAAAAGGAGAGAGATTAGTTTGACCTGCCTGAGAAAAGGAGAGAGATTAGTTTGACCTGCCTGAGAAAAGAGAAATTAGTTTGACCTGACAGAGAAAAGGAGAGAGATTAGTTAGACCTGCCTGAGAAAAGGAGAGAGATTAGTTTGACCTGCCTGAGAAAAGGAGAGAGATTAGTTTGACCTGCCTGAGAAAGGAGAAATTAGTTTGACCTGGTAGAGAAAAGGAGAGAGATTAGTTTGACCTGCCTGAGAAAAGGAGAGAGATTAGTTTGACCTGCCTGAGAAAAGGAGAGATTAGTTTGACCCGCCTGAGAAAAGGAGAGAAATTAGTTTGACCTGGCAGAGAAAAGGACAGAGATTAGTTTGACCTGGCTGAAAAAAGGAGAGAGATTAGTTTGACCTGCCTGAGAAAAGTAGAGATGGATGGATGGATTTTGTTTCAGGCGCCGCAACACCAAGGGTCATCTGGCGCCGCGAGAAAAGGACAGAGACTAGTTTGACCTCCAACAAATAAAAGTATTGCTTAGTCATGAAATAATAATAATAATATCTTACTTTCACACACACACACACACACACACCGAGCGTCAAAATAGAACCATTTCCTCACCTTTTCCTTCTTCATTGGGAGATTTGCATACTTCCATCCACCTTGTCCCATCCACCTTGTCCCTGTGTGCGGCTGTGGCTGTGGCGTTATTACCAGCCAGCGTCTCTGCCATCATCCCTTCAGAACACGCACCAACACAGCCAAGACCAGTGAATGCATCCACCACGCTACCCTGACAAAGAAAAATAACATATGAAAACTACACACACCCGAAAATAATAATAATAAAAAAATATATGACTAAAGTAAAAAAGTGATAAGAAATGGTACACATTATTTTCATAACCGTACAAAGCCACCATTCACGTACCATGTGATAGCAAGTGCACGCCCGCCACAGCCAGGCAGCCAAGCCACCACCACCACCACCAGCACGAGGCTCCAGGATCGCCGCCACGGTGCGCTAACCAGGGCATTACTGAGGAAGACTAGATAATTAGCATGTACCTGGAAGAGAAGGTTAGTTTGTACCTGGAAGAGAATGGTTAGCCGCGCCGCCTATCGCCCTATGCCTAATACCTAACGCCTAGCAAACCGTAATTTGTACTTTACTTTATTCCAAAGGGTTGCTCCAGCGGTGTCAGTCCCACGGTGTGACCTGTGATACGGGTACTCACCTGTAAAGAGGAGAAGGAGGGAGTTAGTGTTGTGTGGTTATCAAAGCTAGTATTTCATTATTAACGGAGATCAGTATAGGAGTCCCGTGGTTCAGGTTAATGCTAAGTAACGGCTTAGTATTTTATTGCAGTGATAATGAGGCTTAAATAACAACCTCAACTTACCAAATCCAACGCGAGGAAGACGCATTCAATAGGATCAACTAACGCACACTATCACTGAACTAACCGCGACGCCACGCACGCACACACTGACACACACTCGCCCCCCGCCATAAGACAAAGGACCGAGGATTTAAATACTTCAGCGGCGTAACACCACCTCGCCTGCCTTCAGATGTGCCACTCTTCCTTTGGCTAACACTTTTGCCTCACGCCCTCACATCCACACCGCACTATAACATCACTGGAAATTTGTGCTTACTGAGAGACATTTCAGCGCTAAGAGAAAGATGAGATTGGGAGGAAATTAATGATGTAACACACTCGATTTGTTTTCTTGCCATACTTTCGCACACGGACATGGAACAAGAGGCTGGCTAACTGCTTGTTACCCTCACGTCACACACTCCCCCTATCCCCTCCTACCTGGCTCCCAAGTCCCAACCGTCTCCTTCCACCCTGCCTGCCTTCCTTCCACTCCCATCCACCGTGCCTGGCTGCAGAACCACCCGCCTCCCTCCGCCCGTCTCTCCGTCACGTAAGCCACCCAACGCCAGTTCCCATAACCATGTATAACTATCCTTTATCTTATGTTTAGTGGCCATGGTGTTAATACTAGCCGTTGTGATACAGAACCTAATGTTACAGAATACAGCTGGTCTTGATAACCTCATTAAAGAATACCTTAGCCTGCCCAACGCCCTTAGCCATGCACATATTCTATGCACTACGCTATATAGGTAGATCTTCCTTTGATTGTCTTTTATCCTGTGGCCATGGTGTTAATACTAGCCTTTGTGACACAGAACCTAATGTTACAGAATACAGCTGGTTTTGTTAGCCTCATTAAAGAACCATCTTAATTACTACTTAACAACACTTCATAATGAGGATAACTTCTTCCCACACACTTTACACGTACATTTTCATTCGTAAACTATAATGCTCTAGCTTTTTTAACTTTTGAATCGTGTTGGTAGAAGTAAGAAATACAGGATTTTTCATTACACCATATGAAAAAAAAAGGAAATTATTCCATTAGACGCTGTAACAGCTTATACATGTAGGTGACATGCGCACCTCTAGGGTTCACAACCGTTGTTGGTATTACTGTGTTCAAAGAAAGGAATATAGATTCAGAACACTACTGAGAAATGTGAATAGAGAGAAGATCGGTAGAAATACGAGTAAAGAGAATATAGAAGGTATAAAAAGATACAGAAAAATATAAGTAGGAATAGAGATAATAGAAATAGGAATAAAGATGGAAAAGGAAAAAAAAAAAAAATAGACAACAATGTAGTCAAGATAGAAAAAAATTAACAGAATGTAAATAAAAAAATAAGCTACATAGGCGCCTTTATTGTGTGTTGTGGTCTCAGTCCTACCCGAAGATCGGTCTATGAGCTCTGAGCTCGCTCCGTAATGGGGAAGACTGGCTGGGTGACCACCAGACGACCGAGGTGAATTACACACACACACACACACACACACACACACACACACACACACACACACACACACACACACACACACACTATGAAAGCCTCTACCTCATTGTACACGAAGTAAGTGATGATGAAAAGCAAGACTGAAAAGCATCAATATCTTTATGGTAAGGATGCATAACCTTCACGTGGGCAATATTTAGGTACTGACCAGTAACAATAGTATGATCACAATCTTCATGTCTGTGGCCTCCTCAGCGTGGTGGTGGTGATGGTGGTGGTGGTTGTGGTGTCTGACTCCTTTCCTGGTGGCCTCCTCTCAGGGACCTGAGAGAAGGGAACGTGGTCAATCAATCAGAATCAGTTTGTTATAATTTTCGTTTTTTTTTTTTCGTTCGTTCATTCATTGTACACGACTTTACCTAGTGGGGTGTGGAGCCTCCTGTCAATGTACACACTATACACAGGTCATCTGTCAGCAGTAAAGACACACAAGCTGACCTTTAGGCAGTGCAGTGTTCTGAACTGAAAGGGAGAGCATTGGTACGGAGCAAAGATTACGTCTAGAATATTAGGAAGGAATAATTTAATGGAAACCGGGTCTTGATGTGTCCGGGGATGGCTTCTCGATCATCTACGGTGGATAGAAATCTTTTAAATAACTTGATGTACGAGACTGACTCAAAGAACAGGTCACCACTGTTTTACCTTCCCCACGTACGTAACCAACACATTAGCGAGGATTTACACTGTGATCATTGGCTTGGTTTCAAATTGTACTCTGTTGATTCGGTCACGCGCGAAAACCACTGCACCACTAAATGCCTGCTAGTGATCTGTTAAATTTGCCCCAACATTCTGACCTCAAACACAAACAAGAATCACAGTTGTGTATGGTAGTGAAACACATTACTCCACACATGCACTACACTCACGCCACATCCACCACCGCCTCCTACTCCAGTTGCCTGGAGGAGCTTAACCGTGAGGACGCGGTCTACTCCCCGGTAGTGAGTCTCCCTCCTATAGTGCCTGGAAGTGATGGCGTGGTGAAGACCACTACCTACCTCAATTTCTCAGGTTTGAGGGACGTGTGTTATTAATACCTAGACTGCGTGACTTACTGAGTGCTAGGCGTAGTACAGACTTTTCTGTTCATTATTGTTATAAGTATTGTTACCGTTATTATCGCGATGGTTGAGTGGCGGTGCCGTCGCCGTGGAACACCGCCTCCCACACTGTCACGCTACGCTGCCCAACGCAGTAGGTTAGTAGCGCCGTGGCGTAAGTGCATGGCAAGCTGCTGGAGGCGAAGGTTGCCGCGGCACCGACTGGTGAGTCCCGGTAGGGAGAATCCGGTAGCAGTTCTCTGACGTGGCTATGGGTGTTCCCGCGCGGGTAACAGGGCAGCGCGCCTCGTGCAGCAGAAGGGCCCGTCCTGGCATTCGTACAGGTCTGCGTGCAGGTCACCCACAACCACCACCACCATCAGGCCTATTCGTCTACAAGTCACGCTCCTACAAACCACCACGCTCATCATCAAGAGAGAGAGAGAGAGAGAGAGAGTATTTGTGACAAAATGAGATAATGAATGGAAGAAAAAAGAAGAGGAAGCAGTTTATGTAAATACTCACTCTTACTTCTCTTCTCCTCTGACGGTATTTTCTCACCAAGCCCCAGTGAACAGTACGATCAAGCGGGTTTCTTGAGGGTGCGTGCAGATTCAGCACAAATCATGAGTCGCCACCATTACGTCTGTGAAGAACTGTATCTCCTATTCGTGAGTGTGTGCACCCGAGACGGACAGACAGGTGTGACCGTCCGAACATCTGTCTGATCTCAGCTGTTCTCACCGCGTATTTTAGAACTCCTTAATGACTCGGCCCAAGTTATTTTGTGTTAATTTCAAGTGGAAAGAAATCATAGGCTGTTGATATGTTTAATAGCTTCATTGTGTTCGCCAGGTACAAAACATGACATGTCTTTCATTCCAGTCACAGAGTTCTTACCAGTTAACAAGAGTGTGGGATGTTGTATTTCATTGATAACATAATCATTGATAACTCATAATCATTATTAAACACATATATCCGTACGAGACACGATTAGACCATCCTAGAAGGTGCTAATTGGCGCCACCGCCTCTCAGAATGACAGGCGTGCATGTTCCCGCAGGATTGTGGCTGAGGCAAACCGTGATTGGGTTTGGGAGGTGGCGCGCTGTAGTGCCGGTGGCTTTGCTCTGCTTGGCCGCCGTGTTCCGCGGAACACTTCGCTCAGGAAAACACCCGAAGCTAGAAGTAGCCCTCAGGGATAGAAGGAAGAGTAATCCAAGATTAGCGTGAACACTGACTATGTCAGAAAAAGTAAGAAAATCAATGTGGCTAAGAGAATAGAAATGTAACATTCTATTCATGTTGGTAAAAAAAAAAAAAGTTTCATATAAGTACAATGTGTTTTTCACGCCAACAGCAATTCATAGCGATAGTGATTCATAGCGATAGTGAAGCGACTTTTCGGTCTTGAAGCACAGTTACTCTGATTTATGACTACAGTTAGTATGGCCGCAAGTTTTAAGAATAATCGTGCACTCTTGCTAATGTTTGAAACTTGGCTCACAAGTAGTCCATGGTATGTGCATTAAATCATTATAGTCGGCAACTATCTTGAATTTTACCTGTGGCTTTGTAAGAAAACTTTGCTTCCTATCATTCCGCAGAAAGTAAGGGTAAAGTAATAATAGAAATAATGATAACTATAATAATAATAATAATGATAATAATAATAATTATAATAATAATAATAATAATAATAATAATAATTACATTAATTATTA
>NC_059267.1:11127458-11144958 GCF_017591435.1 Portunus trituberculatus
AACACCGAAAACAATTTACAATGAGTACAGCGAAGTATGTAGAAAATTAAGTGATGAAGAAAATCGATAAGTAAATTGGTGTATAGTTTCCTCTTCCATCGAATCCTGATCTGCAGAGAATGGCTGTTGAGAGGAAGTGTGAGGCTTTGCCATCTGACGACACTTATACTAACTCTGAGACAAAAGAATTCCCCAGATCCAAACAGCCGAAGTCTCCACCTCCTTAAGATGTTCCTCTCCCCCGTCTGTCCTTTCTATTCCTTCTGGCGGTTCTTTCCGTCCCCGCAAACCAGAGTCCTCTGCACTACGCGAGGCTTGGGTGACGGAGAGTTTGGCTCTGTGGTAAGAAAAAGAGGAAAAAAAAAAAAAGAGGAAGAAAAAAGAAAGGAAGAAGAAGGGAAGTCAGTATTCATATGTCGGAGGGGAACATACCTAGTTACAGAAAGCATTAATTGCTGGGAATTCGTTGTGTGTGTGTGTGTGTGTGTAATTCACTGTTAGATCTGCTGCAGTCTCTGACGAGACAGCCAGACGTTACCCTACGGAACGAGCTCAGAGCTCATTGTTTCCGATCTTCGGATAGGCCTGAGACCAGGCACACACCACACACTGGGACAACAAGGTCACAACTCCTCGATTTACATCCCGTACCTACTCACTGCTAGGTGAACAGGGCTACACGTGAAGGAGACACACCCAAATATCTCCACCCGGACGGGGAATCGAACCTCGGTCCTCTGGCTTGTGAAGCCAGCGCTCTAACCACTGAGCTACCGTGTGTGTGTGTGTGTGTGTGTGTGTGTGTGTGTGTGTGTGTGTGTGTGTGTGTGGTTTTCTGTCACGCTCTGGTAAGTTTTGTGGTACATATGGTGGGTGATTTATCGGAAAAAATATAATTATTTATTGAAAGAAGGAAAAAAAAATAGAGTCAGGTTAAAAGCTGCGGCATTACCGGAGATGCACTATACAAGCAAAATGGGAGAAGAGAAAAACAAAGACGAGAAAACAAATGATAATCTTACCTGCCCTGTTTGTTGAGGAAGTCGGTTCTGCGTAGCACAGCCTGGCATGCGGTGAATACCAAGAGGGTGGCGACAAACACCGACACCCACACCTGTGTGCACAGTGACTCAGCGTGTCACGAGGCAGCCTTTCCTTTAACGAATAGCATTCCTTGGCAAACCAAAACGTCCCTTACAGCAACACTGTAACCCCTCACTTGCAATTCGCATACTCAAATCACAACTCGCTTGTCTCTTTTCAGTCTTTAGTTTTATATTTATTCTTTTGAATTTGAATCTGAGTTCCGTTTGCCACCACTAACGACAATATTCTGAAACACTGTGCTACTCTTCCGTTACTTTCAATAGGTTCTGTTTAAAGTTGCACTGGTTTTATGTGCGTTTCCATGATTCTGGTGACGGAGTAACGAGATTGTTACATTATTACTACATTGAGAACCCGGATGATAATCTTTGTCTCCTTTGAAAGTAGTCGTAGTGAGAGAGCAAAGCGTTTCTGAATACTGGTGTTAATAAGACCCAGGTATGTCAAGCAAAGGTCGAGTTAGTTATGTGGTGAGACAACCCGCGCCCCGCCGCTTACCAGGGGGTTGTAGGGCTTGATGAAACTCGCCATGTCGGGGGTGACTCCGGGCCGGATATATATTGAATTGTACTCATCAATATAGAGAGGCTCGCTGAAGTCCAGAGTAGCCAGTCTTTCCGGCGTCACCGCGAAGAGCGTCCCGGCAAAGTCCATTTCCTGCAACAACGGAGACTTTTTCAGCAGCGCATCGCAAGGAATAAAGACAAGCAAGGGCGCAGCATTGATTTCCCTCGATCCAGAAATATTTCTTAAGTACACATAGATAGAAAAGCAAGATACTCTTTTCATTGCATCATGAGAAAAATTATTAACAGCATCAGTGAAACCTTTTTTAATTGTGTTATGTGGCCTTTCCATCGAGAATGTTAATACGGGAGGTGAGAATAAATTGTTAATAATACGTAATTCATTCTACCTTCTCTACATTGACTGATTTATGCACACCAGATCGCATATCTTGAAGTATATTTTATGAGGTTGCGGGAGAAGCCTTTTTTTTTCTTTTATCTATACCATGTGGGCTTTTCACGGGAATTTATGGGCTAAAGGGGGTACTTTTTTAGGGTACCTCCTATCTCAAAGCCCACTCGCTAGTAAACCTTTGCCCCGAGGAAGCCCAACCTACACTTGGACCGTGGACAGGATTCGAACCCGTGCACTTGGAGACCCCTCGGACCCCAAAGCACAAATGGTTCCATTGTACCACGGCGGTCCAGAAAGCTTCGATGCTTGTAAATCTGGACGAACGCTATACGGTGGCTTTTTCTTCCTTCACATGAGGAACTACTTTGTCTTTGAAAGAGGCTAATCAAATCTGTGGCCTTTTTTTTATCTATTACACCAGGTGGGCTTTTCACGGGAATTTATGGGCTAAAGGGGATGCTTTTTGGGGGTACCTCCTATCTCAAAGACCACCCGCTAGGAAACGGTTTCCCCGAGTGAGGAAGCCCAACCTATAGGATTTGAACCCGTGCGCTTGGAGACCCTTAGACTCCAAAGCTCACATGGTTCCACTGTACCACGGCCGCTTTAGAAATGGTTGAGAGGGAAAGTGTTTCTGAATACTAGTTTTACAAGTATTGCAGGCAGATAATATTTATGAGTCGGTTTAGGAAGAGGAAAGAAGGCATAGGTGTAACATATAAGAAAGCGGTATTTAGAGTGAAGGAAGCAATACTCACGTGTCGCTGCAGCAAACCAATGAGGCCTGTCCAGGAACCGTTGGGCTGCTGGTCGCCGTATAAGCGGTGCTTCGGTACCATGAACTGGAAACTAGAGCATCATCTCTTATCAATCTACAGTCCATACCACTGCCCGCCTCTTGCCCTGCGCTGCTTGCCTTCACTAACAAATTGAATATTATCTACATTTCTGGTAACTGGTGTATACGTAATAATGATTGTAGTAGTACTAGCAGTAGTTGTGGTAGTAGTTTTTAGAAAAGTTTAGAAGTCGCCCATCTAAATAATTATTTCAGTCATGCACGTAATAACGTCTAGCAAAGGGCGTTAAGAGAAAATGCAAAAAAGCGTTTGAAATGTTAAAGGCTTTTCTAAGGTAATAGAGAAAGTAAACAAATAAATAGATTGATTAGATAAAATTAAATGAATAAGAGAAATAAAATTGATAGAAAACTAATTAAGTAAAAGAAGAAAAATATGAAAAACAATCACACACCGCGCACCATACAACGGGCTGGCCACTCACAGTGTGGTGCACACAGAAACAAACCTACGCATTATTTCCCTAGGTAAAAAAAAAAAAAAAAAAAATGGAGAATATTCCGGCAGCAGAGCTTGGAACAGAACATTGATATTTGCACTCACCAAAGGCCAAGGTGGTGCTCTATGAGGTGCAGGATGGTCACCACGGGGCCGCTGTACTGGTAGTTGCCTGGCGTGCCCGAGATTATCAGGGCATGACCGAACTGTGGAGAGGAAGACACTAATACAGTGGGTTACGATCACACGACTCACGGGACTTTCCTACGATTGCTATTATGAAACACCTCATTACTTTCAAAGGGCTCTAGTTGATGCTACACGGCTAGTTAAGGGAATCTTTTCCAGTTTTAGTGATAGATTAACAAGATTTCTATAATATTAACGGAAAAGCACTCTTGACAGCTAATCATTTATATGGTCTGGAAAATAATCGTGTTGAGAGAGTGCAGCGTTTCTTCATACAAGTCTTAGCGGGGACTAACGGGACAGTGACTTGAAGAAATGTAGAAATAACAAGTACTAACCTGAAAGAATCAAATGGCAAACGTACGAACATCTAGTGACAATGTTCTGAAATACGTTGATCTCTCACTACATTATTATTCTGAAAGCCACAGAGTTGGTTAGTCGCGTTGTCAAGAGTGTTTTTCAAATTAACAATTTAGAATTCTTATTAATTTCTCACCAGAAACGTATAAACATCCTTAAATCTGTTTGTCCATCGTTTAGTATTTGTCACCTGGGAAACTTTGAGTTCGACATAATTACCTACGACCGTGAACATGCAATGATAAGGTGGAAAAGACTGCCATCCCAGACACTTTGCATGTATAGAACGTAACGCCATCAAAAGGAGTGCAAGTAATGCCACATTGTCCCTCCCATCAAGACATTCGCTGTCTCTTCTCGTTACCTTTTTTCTAATATTTGTGTTGCTGGATGACCTTCATGGTTAGACTTGACACTGCTGAGCAATAAGTACCTTCAGTGAGTAACGACAAAGCCTCCATGGTTTGAAACCTTCCCATTAGGACTCTACAGAACCCCACTAAGAAGATTTTACGGATTTTCATGGATAATTTTTTTCGATAGATGATACGGAGTCCTTAAACAAACACTATAATCATGAAAACACCTAAAACCAGAGCCTAGAAACCCTGAAGAACATTTACTAACGCCTTAAAACCCTGAACACCTTCCTTTACGCCGGCAGTGCGCGACCTACGATTCCCATAGCCACTCTGAGACATTCTGTAGTGTTTCCTGGAGTCATGGCGGCTGCGTCACGCTCAAGCCTCCTGCAGAAGCGCTGTCAGAGGTGAAGTGAGCCAAACACGGACCGCACTGGTAGAATTTAGTGTTCCAGTTAAGCTCCTCCCCTTTGTTCCTGGAATGCTGGACCTGGCTGACCCTCACAAACCAATCAATGGTGTTCTTTTTCTGCGCTGGCAGGAGACTGGTAGTCTCTCTCTCTCTCTCTCTCTCTCTCTCTCTCTCTCTCTCTCTCTCTCTCTCTCTCTCTCTCTCTCTCTCTCTCTCTCTCTCTCTCTCTCTCTCTCTCTCTCTCTCTCTCTCTCTCTCTCTCTCTCTCTCTCTCTCTCTCTCTCTCTCGGTCAGAAAGAATGTTTGGTAAAAGTATTTTTTTTAAGTGTGTGTGTGTGTGTGTGTGTGTGTGTGTGTGTGTGATATCATGGGAACTTACTCAGGCTCGTGACGCAGATACCGTGTCTCCTCCTCCTCCTCCTCCTTCTCCTCCTATAGCCCCATATAAATGATATGAGGAAAGTTATAAGTACAGGGATGCTTGAATATGATCAGAAAGGTGGGATATTAATACACATTCACTCCGTGTGGGCGAAATAAATGACAGCACTTGAGATATGAACGAGATATTAAGAGAAAATGAAAAGTGAGGAGGTAGAGAGTGGGAAAATTGTAGGAAATCTTCGAAAAAGTCACCTTGGGATGAATTTTTTTTATTAGCTTTTTCTTTCCATTTATTTATTGATTCGTCTTTATTCTTTGTTTATCTTTCTATTTATTTATTTACATTTTCTTATTTGTTTTACTTTATTTTTTTCACCTCTAGCAATGTATGTTGTATGTCTGCTTTTTTATTTATTTATTTTTTTTTTGGTTAGTTAGTTAATAAGTTAGTTGATTAGTTTTATGTAAGAGGGGAAAGCTGACCAAAGGCAAGATAAAACGAAAAAAAAATACCCCATTTAGTTGCCAGTCCCCTTGCAGGTTCGAAAGAGTTAGCCAAAATGAAGATATATGATTTTTTTTTTTTTTTTTACGTAGGGAAGAGGGCCAGCCAAGGGCAAAAAAAAAAAAAAAGTTAGAAAAAGGCCCACTTGAGCGCTGGCTCTCCAAAGAGTTCAAAAAGTGCCAAAACCTTCAGCCAGAATTAGGGGAGCAAATGCCTCGATACTTCCCTCTTAAAAGAAGACAAGTTGTAGGAATTCGGAAATACAGATGCAGGAAGGGAGTTCCAGAGTTTACCAGTGAAAGAGATGAATGGTTGAGCGTACTGGTTAACTCTTGCATTACAGAGTTGGACAGAATAGGGATGAGAGGAAGAAGAAAGCCTTGTGCAGTGTGGCCGCAGGAGGAGGGGAGGCATGCAGTTAGCAAGATCAGTAGAACAGTTACCATGAAAATAGCGATATAATATAGAAAGGGATGCAACATTTCGGCCGTGAGAAAGAGACTGAAGACAGTTAGTCAGAGGAGGGAGTTGATGAGACGAAGAGCTTTCGATTCCACCCTATCAAGCAAAGCTGTGTGACTGGAACCCCCAAACATGCGAAGAGTACTCCATACAGGGACGGATAAGGCCCTTATACAGAGTAAGCAGTTGGAGGGCGAGAAAAACTGTCGGAGACGCCTCAGAACACCTAATTTCATAGAAGCTGTTTTAGCAAGAGATGAGATGTGAAGTTTCCAGTTAAGATTATGAGCAAAGGACAGACCGAGGATATTCATTGTGGAAGAGGAGACAGTTGAGTGTCATTGAAGAAGAGGGATAGTTGTCTGGAAGGTTGTGTCGAGTTGATAGATGGAGGAATTGAGTTTTGAGGCATTGAAAACTACTAGATTTTCTCTGCCCCAATCGGAAATCTTAGAAAGATCGGAAGTCAGGCGTTCCGTGGCGTCCCGCGTGATCTGTTGATTTCCTGAAGGGTTGGACGTCTCTGAAAGAACGTGGAAAGATGTAGGGTGGTATCATCAGCGTAGGAGTGGATAGGGCAAGAAGTTTGGTTAAGAAGGTCATTAATGAATAATAGAAAGAGAGTGGGTGACAGGACAGAACCCTGAGGAACACCACTATTAATAGGTTTAGGAGAAGAACAGTAGCCGTCTACCACAGCAGCAATAGAGCGGTCGGAAAGGAAACTTGAGATAAAGTTGCAGAGAGAAGGATAGAAGCCGTAGGAGGGCAGTTTTGAAATCAAAGCTTTATGCCAGACTCTATCAAAAGCTTTTGATATGTCTAACGCAACAGCAAAAGTTTCACCGAAATCTCTAAAAGAGGATGACCAAGACTCAGTAAGGAAAGCCAGAAGATCACCAGTAGAGCGACCTTGACGGAAGCCATACTGGCGATCAGACAGAAGATTGTGAAGTGACAGATGTTTGAGAATCTTCCTATTCAGGATAGATTCAAAAACTTTAGACAAGCAAGAGATTAAAGCTATAGGACGGTAGTTTGAGGGGTTAGAACGGTCACCCTTTTTAGGAACAGGCTGAATGTAGGCGAACTTCCAGCAGGAAGGAAAGGTAGAAGTCGATAGACAAAGTTGGAAGAGTTTGGCCAGGCAAGGTGCAAGCACAGAAGCACAGTTTTTGAGAACAATAGGAGGGACCCCATCAGGTCCATAAGCCTTCCGAGGGTTTAGGCCAGCAAGGGCATGGAAAACATCATTACGAAGAATTTTGATTGTAGACATGAAATAGTCAGAGGGAGGAGGAGAGGAGGGACAAGCCCAGAATCGTCCAAGGTGGAGTTGTGAGCAAAGGTTTGAGAAAAGAGTTCAGCTTTAGAGACAGAAGAGATGGCAGTGGTGCCATCAGGATGAAATAAAGGAGGAAAGATGAAGAAGTGAAGTTATTTGAGATGTTTTGGCTAGATGCCAGAAGTCACGAGGAGAGTTTGAGTTTGAAAGATTTTGACATTTCCTATTTATGAAAGAGTGTTTGGCAAGTTGAAGAACAGACTTGGCATGATTCCGGGCAGAGATATAAAGTGCATGAGATTCAGGAGATGGAAGGCTCAAGTACCTTTTGTGGGCAACCTCTCTATCATGTATAGCACGAGAACAGGCTGAGTTAAACCAAGGTTTAGAAGGTTTAGGTTGAGAAAAGAATGAGGAATGTACGCCTCCATGCCAGATACTAACACCTCTGTTATGCGTTCAGCACAAAGAGATGGGTCTCTGACACGGAAGCAATAATCATTCCAGGAAAATCAGCATAATACCTCCTCAGGTCCCCCAACTGGCAGAGGCAAAACGCCAGAGGCACCTTCGCTTTGGGGATCCTGCGGAGGATTGGAAAAATAGGACAAGATACAGAAATGAGATTGTGATCGGAGGAGCCCAACGGAGATGAAAGGGTGACAGCATAAGCAGAAGGGTTAGAGGTGAGGAAGAGATCAAGAATGTTGGGCGTGTCTCCAAGACGGTCAGGAATACGAGTAGGGTGTTGCACCAGTTGCTCTAGGTCATGGAGGATAGCAAAGTTGAAGGCTAGTTCACCAGGGTGGTCAGTGAAGGAGAGGAAAGCCAAAGCTGGTGGTGAACATTGAAATCTCCAAGAATGGAAATCTCAGCGAAAGGGTAGAGGGACAGAATGTGCTCCACTTTAGAAGTTAAGTAGTCGAAGAAATTACTATAGTCAGAAGAGTTAGGGAGAGATAAACAGCACAGATGAATTTAGTTTGAGAGTGACTGTTAAGTCGTAGCCAGATGGTGGAAAATTCGGAAGACTCAAGAGCGTGGGCACGAGAGCAAGTTAAGTCGTTGCGTACATGACGCAACATCCAGCTTTGGAATGAAAATGAGAATAGAGAAAGTAGGAGGGAACAGAGAAGGGGCTACTGTCAGTTGCCTTAGATAGCTGTGTTTCGGTGAGGAAAAGAAGATGAGGTTTAGTAGAGGAGAGGTGGTGTTCCACAGATTGAAAATTAGATCTAAGACCGCGAATGTTGCAGAAGTTAATGTAGAAAAAGTTGAGGGAGGTGTCAAGGCATTTGTGGTCTTCAACAGGAGAGGTGTCCGACCTGGGGACAAATTTGGTCCCCTCCCCAGACGGGGACTTCGAGGCGTTGTTTATTTCGGGCCCCATTTTTCTTTTAAATTTTGATTTGGAGTGAAGGGTGTATGTGTGATAAATGCATGTAGTTTTGTGTGAAGAAGGAGAGCTGTCTTTAGAGGGTAGGCTGTGACTACCCCCTTGAGTTGTGAGACACAAAGGGAAACATTCAACGAGATCACAACTAGCTTTAATGGAAGGTTCACAGCACCTCCTGAACTAGTGCTATTAGATCTTACTGGGAGTAAGTTATTGTTTCGGTAGGTGTCTTGAAATCTCCCGCTTAAATTAAGTTAGGTCATAGGAAGTTGGAAATACGGACGCAGGTGGGGAATTCCAGAGTTTACTAGAGAAAGGTATGAATGATTGAAAGTACTGGTTAACTCTTGCGTTAGCGAGTTGAGTTGGACAGAGTAAGGTGAAGTAAGGTTGCATAGTGGGTAAGGTGGTGAGCATGGGTTGGAATCCCACCACATACCGCCTTGAGGCTATGCCATTTAATGGGCACATGTAGAATTCAGGGGACAAAAATTTTTTTGATGTCATATTCTTTTATTTTGGTAAGAAAATAACAACTTTTACTTGAAACATTTTTTTTTTTTTTTTATATCTCATAGTTCTCTTGTTATGAGTCTCTACAATATTGTTCATCTACCTATTTTGGGAAAACAAATTTGACATTTTACTGAATTATCAAATCAATATATTTCAAAAAATAGATAATGTTCCCTAATATTATGATAAATAAATATATGGAAATACGTAAAAAATACAAAAAAATATATTCTTTTTTCCTCTATGATTATGCAAAATCAATAAATATCCTTGGACTATTCCTTTCAAATGAAACTAAAATGATATGCATAATACCATCATTGGCTAAAGAAGGAATGGAACTCTTACAGGTCTATTTCTTGTGATATTCAACAAAGCATGTTTGCTTGTTTTTTAGACACAAGAACACGTCACACTTTGTGCACTTGAAACCAGACACCCCCTTGGGACAGAAAGCACACCTCCCCCTTGACTGAGCCTCTGATCCCATGGGCATCGGCCAGTGATCAATGCAGTCATACCGTATGTCAGAAGATGGGGGTCTTTTTCTTGCTGTTTTTTTAGAGTGGTCTTCTGGAGAGAGGCTTTTAGACAGGGGTCTTCCAACACTAACCTTCTTGTTCACCTTCACCATGGTACTGGCTATTTCACAGCGAAAGTTCTTCAGTGGCATGTGCTTTTCATTCAGCATTTTGGCTTCACGTTTGTACAGAAGCCAAGCATTAGCTACAGCAGCATCTAAAATGTAGCCAAATATTGGAAGATAATATCTGTGTGACCTGAAAGGTGTCTTGTATATAGCGACCAGCATATCAGAGAGGTCGATTCCACCCATATGTTTGTTGTAGGACAAGACGATAGATGGACAAGGGACCTCCACTTTGCATTTAGCCTCAACATCAAACGTTTTGACAGAGCCTACAGGTTCAACACCTACTGCATTACTTAGCAGTGTACCACACTTGTTGTCATTCCATTTAACTGCAATGACATTCTCTGATGAACAGAAATCATACTGACCTCTTCCTTTCTTTTTCAGTTCATTGTCTGACAACAAACGTGCTCCACCACATCTTGTTTCTCTCACTGTACCAAGGGTTTTGATGCCTACCTTAGATTCTAGCTGTTTGACTAGTTTGAAACTTGTGTAAAAGTTATCACAAAACACGAACAGCTGACTGTGGGTCTTTGATAGATCTCGTCATCACTAACAAAACTTTTTCCCCAAGCAGTAGACCTTTCTCATTTTCGTCCAGGTTTTCAGTACAGAAAGTAGATTTTCCTTGGTACAAGAGCAGATCATGAATGATTCCACAAGAGCTTGACCTGCAAAAGATTTTGTAACCCCATTTGTGGGGTTTATTCTTTATATACTGGCGTAGTTTTCCTGCTTTTCTACCTTTGTAGGGAACCATTACTTCATCTACACTCTGGAATGTGCTGCTTTCTACCTTTTTGCACTGTTCACGAAGCATTTCAAACAGTGGCCTAACTTTCCAAAATTTATCCTCTTCGTTCTGCACACCATTGTTATCAGTGAAGTGTATGTACCTTTTCAGGCATTTGAATCTCTTAACACTCATGATATCAGCAACTAGGTTATACCGCAGCTGCACACTCCAGTAGTCATCGACTGCTGGCAAATGACATATCCCCATATACAGTAACACTGCAAGAAATTTTTGTATTTCATTTTCATCTGTCTCAATACTCTTGGTTAACTCCTGAACTGAGTACAAATTTGTGTTGTGTGCTATATGACTAACCATATCATGTGTAAAGAACTGAGAAAAGTATTGATAAGGTGTTTGGATATTATCAGGCTTGGTATAATCAGTCTCTGGTGGATAGAGATTTTCAATGTCCCTCTTCCTCCATTGTCGTTCTCGCACGAGAGGCTCATCAGGAAGCTCAGGGTTAGACTGAACTACATCAATATTTTTTCTGCGTGTTCTACGCGTTTTGGTACATGGTCTCTTTGGCTGCTGACTAGAAGCAGTTCTTTCTTCATGGGCAAGCAGATTTTGGTTACCCTCACCCATGTCATCAGACTCATCACTCTCAAATCCAATAGTACTAACTGTTTTAGGATTGAAATCTGGATCAGCCACATCATCATCAGAGTCATCAGCATTGGCTGGAACCACAGGTTGAAGTTCCCTATGTCTGATCCCAAAGAATGTTGCTGGATCCATATTGTGGCCTGTGAAAGCAAATTTGCAATGAATAACAAACATTACTAATATAACTCAACAATTTTGTTGAGCTAATTCTCTATCTTTTTTTTTTTTTTTTACCATCAGCTGGCAGCTCAACAAAATTGTTGACCAACATTAAAACGCCTATCATTATATCATAAATACAATATTTCAAACACAGTTCCTATTTATATATTGCTATAACAACTAAATGTATAGAAAAGTTAATGAAAACAATGATAACTTACCTATGGCATGTTCAAGAGGGGTGAGAAATGAGAAGAAAATCTCCCCCACGCTAACAGCTCAGAGCGCATGTTTACACTGGGACACTGCTCCACCCTAGAGCCATCTATTGCCGCATCTTTGGACTAGGCTACTCTCAACAATATTGTAGAGATGCCTTAATAAGGAAAAATCATTCACCACCTGCAGTTTCATGTATGTTTTGGAGGTCGAATATGCCTCAACAATTTTGTTGAGTACAACATTAAAGGGTTAAAGTTGCCTACATGTCATCATGATACCCGAGATTCTAGGTTGTTACACCAAAGATGCGCTTGGGTGGTGATATGGGCCCTAATATGGGTACTACTATAAATAAAATTGCCTGCGTCACTAATGGACGGAAACTTAACAGCGCTTCCCACATAATTGTATACTTTTCAAGTATGCCTACAGGCGCTATAGGCCATAACGTAAAAAGAAAAAAACTGTTGAAAGGAAGAAAGTCTCATGCAGCGAGCAATGTTATGAAAATCTGTCTCCCATTATCAACAAATACTAAATTTTGCGGTCCAGTAATATATTTGTAGCGTGTAGGTGGAAGTGTTGCCTTTATGACAAAAATGCAACAATACATCACTGCAACAAGAAGTAAACACAGAGAAGAAGAAAACAACAAAACATATACCTAGTGCCTACATGCAAACAGAGGGAATAATACAAGAGAGATGAGAATGAAGGGAACTAGAGACAGAATCAAAAAAACAAAATACTCGTAAAACACATGTTGGCCACGCGACGAGGCAAGCAGGTGTAATGACAGCCAAAACAACGAAACACCTGCATTGGTCTTTTTTTCATGTAAGAAGGATAACCGGCCAAGGGCAACAAAAACTGAGAAAAAAGAAAAAAAGGCCCACTGAGGTGCCGGTTCCCAAACAGGATATGTAGCCACAATGGGACCCCAAAGATGATATACGAGTCATTATTTATTTATTTATTTTATTTATTTATATATTCATTTTATTTTATTTATCTATTCTTTTTTTGCGTGAAGAATGTATGTGTAGTTAGTGCATGCAGTGTTGTGTGAAGGAAGAGAGTTGTCTTTAGGGCATTATGAAACACAAAGGGAAACGTTCTGTGAAGTTAAAGGTGACATAACGGTAAGTTCACGGCACCTCCTGAACCAGAGCTATTAGGGAGTAATTATCACGTGTCTGCTTCACACTTTCGCTTCCAAATTGATTCCTCTCGCTTTTGGTGATATTTTATTTTTCTTTTGTTTGTTCTTGCTCTTGTTGTGGTTTGGAAACATTTCTTTCTTCTTCTTCTTCTTCTTCTTCTTCTTCTTCTTCTTCTTCTTCTTCTTCTTCTTCTTCTTCTTCTTCTTCTTCTTCTTCTTCTTCTTCTTCTTCTTCTTCTTCTTCTTCTTCTTCTTCTTCTTCTTCTTCTTCTTCTTCTTCTTCTTCTTCTTCTTCTTCTTCTTCTTCTTCTTCTTCTTCTTCTTCTTCTTCTTCTTCTTCTTCTTCTTCTTCTTCTTCTTCTTCTTCTTCTTCTTCTTCTTCTTCTTCTTCTTCTTCTTCTTCTTCTTCTTCTTCTTCTTCTTCTTCTTCTTCTTCTTCTTCTTCTTCTTCTTCTTCTTCTTCTTCTTCTTCTTCTTCTTCTTCTTCTTCTTCTTCTTCTTCTTCTTCTTCTTCTTCTTCTTCTTCTTCTTCTTCTTCTTCTTCTTCTTCTTCTTCTTCTTCTTCTTCTTCTTCTTCTTCTTCTTCTTCTTCTTCTTCTTCTTCTTCTTCTTCTTCTTCTTCTTCTTCTTCTTCTTCTTCTTCTTCTTCTTCTTCTTCTTCTTCTTCTTCTTCTTCTTCTTCTTCTTCTTCTTCTTCTTCTTCTTCTTCTTCTTCTTCTTCTTCTTCTTCTTCTTCTTCTTCTTCTTCTTCTTCTTCTTCTTCTTCTTCTTCTTCTTCTTCTTCTTCTTCTTCTTCTTCTTCTTCTTCTTCTTCTTCTTCTTCTTCTTCTTCTTCTTCTTCTTCTTCTTCTTCTTCTTCTTCTTCTTCTTCTTCTTCTTCTTCTTCTTCTTCTTCTTCTTCTTCTTCTTCTTCTTCTTCTTCTTCTTCTTCTTCTTCTTCTTCTTCTTCTTCTTCTTCTTCTTCTTCTTCTTCTTCTTCTTCTTCTTCTTCTTCTTCTTCTTCTTCTTCTTCTTCTTCTTCTTCTTCTTCTTCTTCTTCTTCTTCTTCTTCTTCTTCTTCTTCTTCTTCTTCTTCTTCTTCTTCTTCTTCTTCTTCTTCTTCTTCTTCTTCTTCTTCTTCTTCTTCTTCTTCTTCTTCTTCTTCTTCTTCTTCTTCTTCTTCTTCTTCTTCTTCTTCTTCTTCTTCTTCTTCTTCTTCTTCTTCTTCTTCTTCTTCTTCTTCTTCTTCTTCTTCTTCTTCTTCTTCTTCTTCTTCTTCTTCTTCTTCTTCTTCTTCTTCTTCTTCTTCTTCTTCTTCTTCTTCTTCTTCTTCTTCTTCTTCTTCTTCTTCTTCTTCTTCTTCTTCTTCTTCTTCTTCTTCTTCTTCTTCTTCTTCTTCTTCTTCTTCTTCTTCTTCTTCTTCTTCTTCTTCTTCTTCTTCTTCTTCTTCTTCTTCTTCTTCTTCTTCTTCTTCTTCTTCTTCTTCTTCTTCTTCTTCTTCTTCTTCTTCTTCTTCTTCTTCTTCTTCTTCTTCTTCTTCTTCTTCTTCTTCTTCTTCTTCTTCTTCTTCTTCTTCTTCTTCTTCTTCTTCTTCTTCTTCTTCTGCAATGTGAGACAATATAAGGTTTTGGGTTTTGGTTTACGCTTCCCCTAAGATTTACTTCAGAAAATGGCATTACTGTTGACGTTTTTTGACTGTTAAAAGTGTTATTTATACATTTTCTGGCAGACTTTGCTGCTTCATCCATTATTCAAGTTTGTGTGGTTTTGAAATTTAACCTTTAACTATGTAGATTTGCCTGTTCCATTAATCATTCGCCATTCAAGCTCAACAATTTCGATAGTGTGGCAAGGACTCATTCCGCAAATTCTCTTTTATCTTTTATCAATGTCAATCCTCCTTCCTTTTTCGTGTGTGTGTGTGTGTGTGTGTGTGTGTGTGTGTGTGTGTGTGTGTGTGTGTGTGTGTGTGTATATATATATATATATATATATATATATATATATATATATATATATATATATATATATATATATATATATATATATATATATATATATATATATATATATATATATATATATATATATATATATATATATATATATATATATATATATATATATATATATATATATATATATATATATATATATATATATATATATATATATATATATATATATATATATATATATATATATATATATATATATATATATATATATTTTTTTTTTTTTTTCAGAAGAAAATAGATGATATGATTAGTATGGAAAAGAAAAATATAAAAGAAAAATTGAAAATTGGTTTAAGAAAGATACAAAGGCTGCTTGGCAAGGTTTATAACATTACTGGAATGACTAAGAAATCCATGTGTCCAAATATTATAAATGTAAAGGATTATTGCAATGATTTGAATAAGTTTTATTGTAGATTTGATGTCCAGGATTACTCTTCAGAACGGAACAACCTTACTGAGCTTTTATATAGCAAGGAACATGAAATATTCACTGTAACGTATGAGGATGTACTAGAAAGTTTGAAAAGAATTAAGAGCAATAAAGCGGCAGGTCCTGACAGAGTAAGTGCTAAGGTAGTAAGCATTTGCAAATATGAGTTGGTTCCAGTTTTATGTAGGATTTTTCAGAGTTCCTTGGATCAATCTTATATACCTAAACTGTGGAAGACATCTGAAATTATTCCCGTGCCAAAACATCAAACACCTAAAGGTTGTAATGATTACAGGCCTGTAGCCTTGACATGTATATTTATGAAATGTTTAGAAATAAGATAAGATAAGATAAGATAAGATAAGTTGCTTTATTCGTCAAACATGAATCTTTGGATTGATGAAACTGTTGACGTGGTAGAAGAATACAAATACTTAGGAACAGTTAAACTCAATTTTCTTCCCACATTAAATTCAAGAATGTTTTTGTTAGAAAACATGCAAGTTAAATGTTAGTAATAAAATACTGGATTTGTTCTACAGCAGTATACTACAATCAGTGTAACTTTGGAATCTAAAGGTACAAAATGAAATTCATTTTGGCATTAGAGCTTCTTAGTAGTTGTATACACATTAAAAATATAGATAAAACCAGAGAAACAGGAAACATAAAATATTAACAAGAAACATTGCATAGGTTATTTTGTATAAAATGTAACATTGTTATAATATACATGTGATATCAAGTTGTCACCATCCCTATCATGAATCATCACCTACAGTTATCATGACAACTTAAAGCTAGAAGTTATAGTGATGATAGATGATTGAAAAGCAGAATGCTTTTAGGTACAAATGACTTTCTGTATCTATCAGTACGCATCATGGGCAGTGCTAACCTTCTTCCAGATTTAAGATGTGTGTAACAATTATGTAGCGGATGGGTTGCATCTTTCATCATTCTGTCTACTTGTTTCATTGTACCTATTTGATAAAGCTTATCTAATGATATGGTCTCTGCACCTAGTTTTCTTGCTTTTTTAACAATCCTTCCCAACTTCTTTTTATCTTTGCAAGTAAGTTTTCCATACCAGGCAGTGATTGAAAAGTTTAAAACTGATTCTAAAATTGATTTGTAAAATAGGCTAATGACCATTTTATCTACATGTAGGTTACACAAAATACGTACAAAGTGTAATCTTTGGTTACATTTCCTTGACACCATATCTGTATTGACACTTCCCTTCAACTGGTCATCAATCATAAAGCCCAAATATTTATACTGATTAACTCTTTCTACGTTTTCTTCTTCAATTGTTAATAGGTCTGGTACGTGTTTATTTTTAGTTCTAAAATCAAATATCATCTCTTTCGTTTTCTTTACATTAAGCTCCAAAAAAATTTTGTTTACTCCAGTCAACGAATTTTTTAACTTGAGTTAGATAACCTTCATAATTATCATTTACAATTTTTCCTAAGATAACTGTATCGTCAGCATATTTTATAATAGTACAATCATCAATTTCACTTCTACAATCATCTGTATACAAGGTGAAAAGAACTGGGGACAATACACAACCTTGGGGGGCTCCTGTGTTGGTGACTATCACATTAGACTTAACATTATTTACATTGGTATATTGCGGTCTCTGGGTTAAAAAGCTAAAAAATCCATCTTAAAATATTTCTATTTACACCCATTTCTAGCATTTTATTGAGCAAAATATGAGGTTGCATTGTATTAAATGCTGAACTAAAATCGATGTACAGTGCTCTAATTTGTGATTTGGGCTTGTCTAAATGCTTATTAATATCATTTAATAGTACAAGTGTTGCATCCTGTACACTTCTATTGTTACAGTAAGCAAATTGCATAGGGTCTTTTAAATTATTTGTTTTTCCACATATATAGTTTTTCACAATGCTTTCTAAACATTTCATAATATTAGATGTTAGTACTACAGGTCTGAAGTCTTTGTGATCTTTTGGGTAGTTAGTTTTGCAATAGGTTTCACTTCAGATTCTTTCCATTTATAAGGCACCACTCCTGATCCAGCGAGTCCTGAAATAATGTGGTCAGTACGGGTGTCAGTTGTTTTGCACAGCATTTTAGTGCCCTAGCAGGTATCCCGTCTGGCCCTGTGGCTTTACCTGCCCGTATATTCTGCAGGGATTTCTGCACGTCTTCTTGCCTAATTATAATTCTTTCATCATTGTTAGACTGAATTTCTGTCATTACCTCATTACACGCATCACTGA